>NW_015373935.1:1444339-1650836 GCF_001272555.1 Dufourea novaeangliae
TCTTTCCCTCTCTGTCCTGTTCCCATCGTCATCGTTTTCGTCCCTCCGTTTCTCTCGAATCGGTAGACGACGACGACGACGCTATATCGTGCCTGTGAACGCGGGCATAGGTAGAAGGTTAGTACCTATAGGTATAATATAGGGAGTGAAGCGAAGCCCTATTCAAAGCGGATGATTCAGTGGCCGCTGCTTCGCCCGGATAAGATCTCGTACCGCGAGCGCCTCGTTCATCTTAACCGCGAGTCCGACCAACCTGTAACTACGTAACCATCCGAACAGAGGAGCCAACCCAATCCCTTTCCTCCGTTGTCCTTCCTCTTCTTTCGAGAAATCGATGCCGAGAGGTAAGTCCGATTTTTCACGTCTCGTGGGGCCACGACTTCGCGATACCGATATTCGGTGGGGACTTTCCCCCAGGGTCACTCTAAACCGCTGACCGACCGCAATGTTGTCGGACGTTAAACGACCGAATCAGGCTGCAGGTAGTAACTACGAGATTTAGGTATACCTACATTCGATTCTTCAACGGGGGCGGCGTCGTTAATTCATTCGGCGGGGAAAAGACGAAGAAGGGATAAAGGATATAGGCGAGATTGGACTCTCCGGTTGAAATGGCAACATAAACACACACCCATATGGATAAAAGTCTCACGGACGATATAAAAAATATTCTCCTAGCTTGGAGTGTAGGAAGGGGGAGGAATCGCGATGGTATTTTGACTATTTCCACAGGCGGTTACACACCTGGACCAGGATGAAAAAAAAGATTCCATTTTCATAAGGTTTCCTTTTTGCTTCCTGATTCCCGATTTGCATAGAACATCCGCGCGCCAGCGTCTATATCACTCGGTCGGGCAGATTGTAGATCGCCTGGCAGCAATATATCACGTCGAAATCCCCGAAAGGTTACCTACTTCCATTCTACCTTGCCGCTGAACCCGTCGAGATCCCTGAAAAGCCGGGACCCAGGGGCCGCTGTAGTCGGGGCTCTCTCTCTCTCTCTCTCTCTCTCTCTCTCTCTCTGTTCTTTCACATCGTTCTATCTGCCGAAAAAGACCAATTGTTCGCCCGTGACTCCGTCGAGCTGAGTGGAAGTCGTGGAAAACCCAGAAGGGCGGGGGAAACGACGCGTTTTCTACGCGGAGAGACTAATCGGCGTCGCGGCGGACCTGGATTCCCAGGATTTTCGTACGAAGCCAGAAAAGTTGTCCGAGGGGGCTGGGGAACATTTTTGGCAGCCGACTCGCATATCGGTGCACGCGGATATCGTGAATGGAGTAACCGTGGAGAACTAGTTCCCTCGAACTTTTCTTGTGATTTATGCGAGTTCATTACTATTTTCGCGCGACGGAATAATCACGCCCCCGCGTGCCCCCACCCTTCACCCCCGACCAACCGGGCCTTGGGTTCGCGGCCCACGCTAGAAACGAAAACTGCGATCGTAGCTGTGTACACTGACGAGCACACTCGGCTTCCTCTAGGGGAAAAAGTAACGTAGGGCTAGGGGCCCCCTACCGCTTGATAAATTTATTTCAAGTACTGAAATAAATGTTAAACCGAATGTTAATTTGGCATAAATTTCAGTAACTCCCAAAACTAAATGGTAAGAGGCCCTTTGCCTTCCTCACTTTTTCTCCTAGCCGAGTTTGCTCGCGAGGGTACGTTGAATAAATTGAACCCCGATGTCTTAGACTGTTCTTCAGAGGGTTCGAAAGAATGGAGTGATCAGAATGTATATACGGTGTTTAGAAATTACAAATTGCTGCTTGGTGCAATGATCCAGAATCGGAGTAAAATGCTTTTCTCGTTGGCCACTCTGTAGAACCTCGATCGATCACACGTCTACGTCCGTTAAAATGGGCACCCAGCGCGGCGAACGGCGACCAATCCGGTACCTCCAAGTAGAACCTACCCACCGACCGTCGTCGCCCGCCGCGCAACGTACAATTTCCGTGGGGTTCGAAACGAATTTTGCCAGGAAACAAGGTCTCTTTTTCTTAATATATTCAAACTGCCCCGGGTTTTTCGTGGTCGGGCATCATCTCCATACGATTTTTACATAACGTGTTTATGCACCGTGTTCAGGTCCTCGCTCGCGCCATTACTTCGCTCCACCCCTTATTCCCACTATTACACGCGGGTAGGTACAAGACATTGCGCCTCGCGGGGCCCGAATTTTGGGGGCTTCGCGGTTCAGGGAAGCTACGAAATTCCTCCAGTATAATTGAACGGCTGGCGGGTCGTTCTCGGTTGACGACTTTTAGCTTCCTTGGGCGCGGGCGCGCGCACCATTCGGGACCCAGAGTACGGTGGGCCTGCTCCGGGTAATCATAGTTTCTTGCCGTTAAGCGTGATGGCGTCTTGGTCGTGTCGAAACCGGCTCTCCCCACCGGTTACCTTCTGGGTCTCCACACTCGCGCGTTGGTGGGGGGCCCCCCGTTGGGCACGTCGAACTTGGAGCACCGAAGAAGACCCACGCTTCTTCTCCCTACCCCTCCGTCCCTCCTCTCGCCCGTCATCGTTCATCCCGATTTCCAGACGGGGTTTCGTAATCCGTATTCCCCGTGCAAATTACCGAACGGGTTCGATTCCGATTATCCGGGGGTCTTGGGTGTTCTTGGGTTTTTTGCCGCGCGCGAGAAGTTAAGTCATTAGCGGGCGTAGATCGGGGTCCAACAATCGGTAACCCGATTTCACATTTTTTTCTTCCTTTTTGCTCCCTCTTACGTCCCCCTATAATTATTCGCACGAGAACGTTCCGTGGGCTGTTCACCCGTGGTAGTATGAATAATGGCGGCCCTATTTCGCGAAGTCGGCGCGCTTCGATCGTCGTGGAAGTTCGTGTTAAATGAAGTTCGAGCGAAGCCAAGAGAAGAGGGACGGCCGACTTCGAGATCGGTGAAGTTGATTCGCGCTCTCGGTTCGCCGGCCCCGAAGGATTGTCGGTCGGTGGGGACGGTGGAGAGAAAAGAAAAGGGAAGAACGGAGGGTTAAGCGACGTATCGGGGCGAGCGCGCGCGCGAAACGCTCCGCCCGATATAATTGATGAGGAATCGTCGATTTGCATTCGCCGGATTCGGCGTTGAAAGCCACCACGGGAGGATGAAAAGAGAAACAAGGGGTAGGAGGGGTGAGAGGATTGCAAATTATCGAATCATCTAGCCCCGTACTTGTTAACTGGTACAAGTTAAGTCATTACTGCGGAATGCAGTCGCGCATGGGGCATGCATTATACATTTATGCCTCTCCTACCCTGTTATAAGTCTACGAGAGACGTGCTACCGAGGAACTAGCCGACACGACGTGCCCCCCTGTAAACCCCCCTATGATCTATCGATACATTGTAACCTTTTGGAAATTATGGGTTCCTTCGAATTTACGCAATACATGCGGGCATGACGTGAACTCTGAATATTCGGGCCGGATAACTTCGTTGATCTACCTTTGACACGATTCCCCCCTTTTCCAACGCGTAAATTAAACCCACGTAGACGATCCGATAAATAAAATAGTGGAAAATATCGAGGGGATATGTAATGCAAGTTTTCGCCACCACGCGAGCGTTGAAGAAATGCATCGAGTGTAATTTATTGGTAGACGGAACGAATAAAGTCGACTTTCCCCGCGGAGTAACAATAGGTCTCGTTCGTTGGTGCGTGGTAGCTCATCTTAAAGGTTACATCTCCTAGGAACTATCCCGAACCACGTTTGTTCAGCCTTATTCCTTCTGACTATGTTTGCAAAGATTATATTTATTAAAACAAATCGAAATTATTTCGGTTAAATATCGTTTGATCGACTCAGAGTCCTCAGTGGTGACCTCCTACGTCTTCAAGCTCCTCCCTCCAGCGACTCCTAACAAAGGGTTAAGCCACACACAAACCAAAATAAAAAAAAGCCCGCCATCCGACGAGATCCACGTTATTTCGTCCCGACGTCACGTAGAGGAGCAAAGAATTAATAAGAAACCCCGGTGCTGCAAACCGCGCGCCTCGTCATCATTCATCCGCGGGCACAATCGCCAGCTGAATTTCTTGCCTATACACGACAGATATACGAGGAATGGACGTTCGAAAGGGGCACTCTCGCCGAAAAAAAAGTCCCGCCGTGATTTTCTTCTTCCATCGAGAGAGCCTGGGGAACGGGCGATCAAGCGGCCAGCGGGGATGGAAGAGGAGAGGGCGGACACACGAAAACGCGGAGAAAAACATAGCGTGTGGCAAGCCAACGTCGCGTCCCTTTGTGAGCACGAAGTGTACGCGCGTGCAACTGGCCCTCTCTGTCTTTCTCTCTCTCTCTCTCTTACTCTTTTTCTCTTTTTCCTCGCCTCTCCCGTTCTCTTTCTCTCTCCTCGTGGTCTCTCTGGTCGAGGTCTGTGCCCATAGAGTTGGAAATAAGGCGGCAATAAAGCATATGTAAAATATATTCTGGAATTCCTTTTAGGACGCAGATATATGGGTGGTTGGTGGGTCGGTTGCCCGCTGGTAACCGCGTCCCCCCGTTGCACTGTCCAACGGTGGATATACACGCGTGGCTGGCCTTCGTATGCGTGTACCAACCGCGTGAGTTTATAGATGCGAGCCGATGTAAGTAAGACAGACGATCCGTTTCGTTAGAGGGTGTCGCGGGGTTACCCACCTGTATCAAACTCCGCCACCTTCCTCCCTGAACCTTCCTGCTGCCTCCCCCCCCCCCCTCACAGTGCCCCATGTCTCCCTGGCTAGGTTCAACCTTTTTCGTCCTTTAGCTCGTCCTCTGCTCGCGCGTGGTTCTTTCTTGTTTTTGAACGCTTGTACGCATCGACCACGGCGACTTTGGGATATATGTATATAATAGGGTACATTGGTTGATTACGGGGTACGTAGATATGGGGTGAATTGTATGGGAGAGCAGGGTTTGTGAAGTGAAATATTCCTGGGACTTGTGATGATAAATATAGGGGAAAAATAAGAGTTGTCAAGGGTGGATTAATTAAAGTTTAATGCATTTGCTGTGCATTTCGTGGTACGCGTGAAATACTTTGGAACACCTGTGGTTATTAGGATACCTGTGCTGTACATGAAGAAGACTTTTACTGGTATTAGTATGCTACATAAAATTGTTATTGTGATTTTGCAATATTCTATTTTATCGACAAAGAATTCGTCTGCTTTGTCAGAAAAATACGAAAAAATTGTACAAAATCGAGGGAACTATTTTAACTAGAGATACTGTAGGAGTTGTTCAGTATTAACCCTGCCGTGATCTTCGTGTCTATTTCGACTCAAGCACATTTTTGTTTCTTTAACGTTGTTACGACTTTACACACTTTTTTTCTTACATAATCTTAATCTCGTCTCTTCAGTACTGTTCTTAGATTTACGAATTGTCTAAGGAAATTATTACCGATCTACGTGTTTCCCCTACCTCGTCGTTATTTCGAATGTATACTAAGACTGAGGATCGTAGCAGGTTTAATAAAGATATCTCGACGTACGAAGCTATTTTAGAAGAATCTCAGTAGACAAATGGATCAAAGTTGAGCAACAATTTTCGAGAAACGGTTCCATTACACGACGATTTAGATTCCATTGATGCACTAAAATATCCCAGGCGAACTTCACGGTCGCTATGGCGACGCGGAGTCTGAAAAATCCAGGAGGAAGTTCATAGTCCAGGAACTTCCACTCTATTCTCGAGACTCCCAGCACCGTCGTAGCCCCATTAAAAATCCGTAGGTATACCACTCTCGACTCCTCTCGTCTCGAGGATCCTTCGCGCGAGACCACCTGAGGAGCGAATGCTCGCATCTCGACGTCGGGGCGGCTTTTCAGAGAAATCAGCGCGCGACGAAATGGTCGACGGTGGCACCTGTAGAAAACTCTTGCGGTAAGCAAGGTGGAAACGGGGGTGGCGTTCGTCGGAGAATTTTCTTTCGGGCGAAATGGCACCATGAGATAGAAAGAGAGAAAGAGGTCCCGAAAGTGAGTCAGAGGCTTGGGGAGGTGGAAATCTTCGACGGAAGAGAGCAACAAGAAAGGAAGCAGAGAGGAGAAACCGTGGTGGCGTCGACTGCTCGGGAGAAGAGAGATCAAGGGGAGAAAGAAAGAGAAAGATATATGGAGCCGCGAGGTGTCGCCTTACAACCGGCTCGGTTCGCTTACCTACGAAGCCTCTTTTGCATGCCATCTCTTCCACCATCTTGGCTCGCATTGCTCCTTTTGCGCTCCGTTCCTTGGAACGTCCTCCTCTTCCTCGTCCCTTCGACCAGCACGTTCGTTCGTTCGTTCGTTCGCTCGCTTGCTCGCGATGCACCGTTGCGTTCGGTCTTTGCATAATTATTACAGTTACCGCGAGTAGCAGCTGGCTCGTTGTAAAAGAGCCACCTTGTCTCTGCCTGTAGATGTTGTCCTCGGGGGCTGGACGTGAGACGACGCAACGTCCACCACAGCCGAACCAGGGGTGGGGGACCAGCTCTCTCTCTCGGACATCTCGCGTGTACGCGTTAATTAAATTTCTGGACGGTACACGCGATCCGTGTCGTCGCCGTCGATTTTTCGAACACGCCGCGATCGACAGCTTGCGAATATTTTTAATATCCGCCGGCCTGCACGGTCGCCCCGGAACGGTATAATGGCTCCACGTTTTACGGGTCTATTCAGCGCCTTTCCAGGCCCTCCACATGGTGCTCCCGGCTTTTGTATTAGGTTCGCGCGTACGAAAGGACGATTCTATGGAAACTTCTGTATTCTGATGCGTTTGGAGAAATGATTTGTGTTTCTTAGTAACTTTATTGGTTAGATTACGGGAGTGTCAAACTGTTTGGCTTGTCTGAGGTGCTTTAGTGAAGAGGAATTGCATTGGGACACTTTCATTTTGTTTTTATATTTCTCATCTGCACAGTCTTTAAAACAATATTTAAATACAATTCATATTTTAATTTAATCAATTTCGATACGGTATCGAAGGGAAAACTGTTGGCATATCTGGCGATACCGAAGCATCGCAGTTCTCGTCGTGCTAGCCCATAGAAACGCGACTTGGAAGCGCAGTTTGCCAGTTTCCTCCTCGCGTGCCTCGACCTTTAGGATATCATTCAACGCGGCGTAGCAAATAATGCTGTACATTTAAATGAGCTGCCCCGCTACGTCCGTAGGAATACGTACCCGTACCCACGGAATAGTTAGTCTCCGCGCGACTGCTGATTGATGCACGAGGACGTGAGCCTACGGTCGACCTTCGCTCGATTTCGTCAACATTCCCGGCGTATTCAGTCGGACTACTAATTTCTTCGGCCTGACTAATCGTTCCTCGGCTATTATGGATCGTTGTCGTCTGATCGAACATTGGGTGGGAAGGGTAGGAGGACAGAAAAACGGCGTCCCCGCCGGGGCGGTCTTTAATGCGGCTGCCAGGAGGAGCAGCGAGAGTAGTCGATCGTTTTCGAGGAAGGAAGGCCGGTGCAACGTCGAGCCATGAAAAAAAAAAAAAAAACGATCAAGAGCAATCAAAAAAGATGTATCACGAGCAACAAAGTACAGGAGGAAATTATAAAGGGGGGGCAAGAGTACATTATATCGCGTAATTTTTAGAAGTATGCAAGAAACATGGTCGCCTCGGTCTCATTTTCCATCGGCGATCCATCGATTGGACCACACGATGTACAACCGAGCGCGTCCACGCCCATCGTTTTCAACGAGTTATTATGTCGATGCGTTTACAGATACCAGCGGGCCCCGCAGGGCAGAGTTGGGCACAATTTCATTCGAATTTTTATTTTATTATGTAAGACTTTCCACGTTTGAACGATTAAAAATGACGAAGTGCTTTTTCATATTTTATTTATTAATCGAAACTCTTTGTCTGGATAATCAATTTGCCCATCTCTGCCGCAGAATGTACGAATATACACTACCGGCCAAAAGTATGGGACCAGAGGTCACTATTAATGGAACAGTAATACATTACTGATATAATAAAATTGACGGAAATAGTATTGTATACAAACTATTTAGTAAAATAATATTGTTCTCTTTAATTATCAAACCTGATCTCATACTTTTGTCCGGTAATGTATACCACTGTTACGCGCGCATCGACATACGGGTCGGAAGAAACCGTGGTAATCATTGGGACAGTCAAATACGGTGTGGTACTAAGAGATTTTCCAGATGGGTCTTTAGACTCCTCTATTCTCCGCGGTGTATGTATATGGCGGCGTTTCGCGCGTGGGAGCAAAGTCGCCACCTTGCCCGCGGCTGGGGCGGCGTGGCGCGGAGCGGCAGCAGCAGCCACGCTTATTCAAAAGTGGCTGCACGTAAAGCCGATATCTTATTCTCGAATGCTCCATTCGTTCTTCTTATGGTATATCCTGCTGGCTGCCGGCGACATTCTTGTCCGCGTCGCGTAACTTCTCTCCCCGTGCGCTGGGGGGCTCCCTTTCGTATCCTGCGCCGTTTCGCCCGATCGCGATTGCGCCGCGTAACGACGAGTTTACCTCGATAGGCTAGGAGAGAAGAACGTAACCGCCTCGAGAACCTTCCGCCGCGCGGAATAACGATCCCCCCTTCCCCCCTTTGTTAGGTCCCAGCCGTGGGAGCCACTCGGCGAGAACCGTACTGTGTTTGTGTTTGTGTGTGTGTATACCGATCACGTTCGATATCTCTCTGATTCGCGGTCGTTTATCCACGGCCTCTGTCGGTTCCGTGTCTCTCGTTCGATCGTGGGGATTTCCTGTTGTTCCGCCACGCGAACGATCGTTCCACCTCTTTGCCGTTTCGATCGACTTCCTGTTGAAATGCGCAGAGATTTACGCGATGTCGTTGACTCGGTGCAGCGGGGTTTGTTTCAGTCTTCGGTACTGGATTCGAGTAGGTATTACTTCTTATTCCTCGAGTTTTGTCGAGTTTCGGTGATTAGGTGTTTGCGATTTTAGGCGCATTTGGGGGATTGGAAGTGAAGATTTTAATTATTAGTTCATTCGTGCTCCTGAAGAAGGGTGAAACTGATAGTTAGTTTTCTTCAGTTAAGTTTCCACAGGAAAACTTAAAAAAAAACCTCGGCACAATAAATGGAACGTGCAGCAAAGAAAGTCAGCCTTCAATCAGTTCCTGAGAATGTTAACCAACTCACGAAGTTAGTTGCCCTATGAATACAATGGCGTCCGAGCATAAAGGACATGGAAATCATGTACTCTCTAGCTCGCGCACCCTCTCCCCATCACCTAGTCCCGCGTCTCTTAAATTCACTCCGAATCCCAGGTTCGAGGCCATCCCCTATCATCCCCTAAGCACGAAAACCCGCCAAATCCTTCGAGTACCTTCTAAACGCGCATCAAATCATCCAAGAAAGTATACAACGATAGCCGTAGCCGTCGAGTCCGCGGGCGGGGGGTGCTGCTGCTCCTTATTTCCCCGTGGCGCGCTGAGCAACCCCAGTTTATTCACGTTACAAGGGTTTACCGCGCGCGTATTTATGGTCGTCGAGGCTTCCGTCGTCACACCCTGAAACCTACCCCACCCTCCCTCCACCCCCTGCTTCCGCCTGCTCGAAACAGAGATAACAACGCCGGCACGTCGCGGCCGCGGTGTGTTCGTTAGCCTCCGTTCCACATAACTTATTAATTACAGTTGACTAATGCTCTCCAGCTGTGGCGCGGCGGCAGCGGCCGTACGCTTTCGTCTACGTTCGCTGGTCTGTATACCTTACGCCCTCGGTGCCGCCCGCGCCACCCAGCCGTCCTCGGAACTTTCTCCGAACGCTTTCACGGCAGCCCCTAACGGCGGAAAAGAGAGCTGCAAGAATAGTAGGAGGAGATAGGGCTTGGGGGAGTCGGAGTGACGAGAAAGACGAAGCTAGAGGCTGAGGGAAGGGACGAAAGAAAGGAAAGAAAGAGATGAAGAGGAAGAGAGAGAAAACGGGACCGATGAGGCGAAGAAGAAGAAGAAGAAGAAGATGGTGGGACAGAAGAGAGAGTACCGCGCGAGGGACGCCAGGCAGTAACTCACGCCCCCGAGAGGATTACCTACCTTGGCAAGGCTGGAGGGAGGGTGGTGCCCCACGTTGAGCTACGATCTTGCTGCGTAGCTACGCGTTTCTCATACCGAGTGTCTCCGGGACTCCCGTGTCTCGCAAACAGAGTTCGTTGCGGCGGCCGTGAACGTTTCGCGTTTTCGTAGGGACACACCGGAAGCCCCCGAGAACTTACGACACGTGAACAGGAGCTGGACGGCCGCCCGGTTGCTCTTGCCTTTCGTTCCTCTTTCTCTCTCTCACTCCCGACAGTTTCGGGGGCCGGACACCGAATGGTCCACTAATTGCGTTCACGATTTATACGGCCAACTTGCTCTCCTTCCGGTGAAGAATTCCTGGATGGAGTACCGAACGCGGGTGGAAGAGATACAGGGTGATGGTAAATTAAATAAGGCGTGAAGATGGGGGGCATGTTTGGACGTAGGGAGATAAGGAGCTGGGGTGGTAATCTTGGCTGATGGATAATTCGTACGGTGGATATTGTATTTGGGGGCTGACTCGTGGAAGCTCGACCTTTCTTCGAAACGCGCGCGATATTATTACACCACTGAAATGGCGTGTTGTTAAGGATATCTTGTAAGTCTGTCCAGCGAGACTTCATTGCTTAGTTCTTGAGGGGTGGTTTTGAATTATAATCACACTGTTTGGAGACATATACTTTTGCTTGTAAGTATCAGGACACTTATCGAATATGCACTAAATGTAAGAAGGCATTACGAAATTGCTGAAAGCTTGAAATAAATATTGTTTAAGGGATGTTAAGTATTTAACAAGGATATTAAGTAATAAACATGGCCTAAAATATTTTTACGGTACATCACATATTCGTCATGCAGACCTGATGTCCTAATAAGTAGAATCGGTAGTGTAGTTTGCGTTTAAAAATTACCTCGGAAATTATGAACACATTTCATTTCATGTTATTAACATTTGATTCGTTGTTATCTAATGATTTCGGTAAACTCCGGATTACTGTAAAATATTCGACTACTGCAATGAATAATATAATAAGTGCGTCAAACCAAAAGCGATTGTATCTCAAAAGTACATTCTTCAAAGCCATAGTAGTTGTAATATTATTTTCACTACTGTACAATTTCAGTCGTAGAAGCGTAACCCCCCAAAATCATCAACATTTCCAAAGTATCGCATTAACATTCTTCTGATCTCGCTAAATCTTCTTTAAACAACAAAAACCGTCTTACCTCACTTGTCACCCAAGTGGCGCACCGACCACAAGAGTAAAATTCCTCCGACGAATTAACATTTTCCCCTCAGATGGCGTTTAAATTTTCCCGTGAGTCGGTGTCGGTCGAAACGCGAGTAACCGAGTATCCCAATAACGAATGGAGGGAACTTTTCGGGGGTCCGACCCCCGCCATCAAATTAGCATACCGCTCCGGTACGCTCCGAGGAGTAGTCCGCCCGTCGTATCTCTTTTCCCGGGACCATCCATCCCGGTGTTGTCGATAGATCAGCGTGATTCAGAAACAGTCCGGGGCAAACACGGTAATTGGTATTGCATCACCCAGGGCTTTGTTCCGCGATGGAAGGGTAGGAGTAGGATGTCTATACATACATATATACACGCGAAGACGGCGCCTAAATTGGCCGCGTTTAAATTGACCCCGGGACGGTCGAATCAGCGTAACAAGAAACTCCGGGGTTTCCGGATTGATGCGGCCATCAGTAACCGTCTTCGAAACTAAAACGCGGCAGGGGTGGTTGTTGCGGCGACGGAAGCCTACGGGACGAGATAGGGAGCCTCGTCGTGTGGGTCCTTCATGTTTCCAGGCAATTCACTTACTTTGATTTGATTGGTCCCCGCGTATGATCCGGTTTTGGCGTGCACGTGCGATCCTCTTTCCTCCCTTGGCCCTGTGCTGCAAGAGGGGAAAGCTCCGAAGGGGGTTGGCTTTGGCATTGTGTTTTGCGAACCGCGGGGCCAGAGTTATATCGGCAAATCCCCGGCAGCAATCAACGTATTGGTTGTTCTTATTAGAGTTGGCAACAGCCAAAGTCGATGGCTCTCCCGTTCGCCTTCTGTTTATGGCCCCGCGACGTCGAACCTTCCGCCAGTTCCTTCCATTCGAGAGGATCCCTCGCCGACTCGGAGCGTCCTAAACGAGCCGTGAGCGTATCCGGTTAACCCCGCGACAACCGCCTGGGCGCTCGTTCGTGTTCGCGGTTTTAGGTCTTTCGTACTGGGCGTCTCGAAACTAAAAGACAGGGGCTAAAACTTGGGTCTCGTAGGAAACGTTGATTCCGAGCAGAGATAGGCCGTGTAAGTGTTCCTTCACGAAGTTATTATCCGAGGTATTTATGTACATTAGACTTTTAAAAATTGTTTAAACGAATATGAAATGAGTAGCTTGTGTAGTAACGAGAATCGAGTTTAAAATGGAAACTATGTTGTAGGCTAGTACCTACAGCAAGATATAGTGTCTCGTATAGATTACATTTGAACGATCTTCAGCGAAGAACTGGTTTCTCAAGTCACGCATACATAACTCTGGGAATCTTGAATGAATCTGCTCTGCGAGTAAGGCCTCGGTAATCTTCACCAGGCAGCTCTAGATTATCGTACAGATAATTCTGTATTTTCTGGGATTCAGAGTGTCAAACATTCCCCCGTTCAATAATCTTCGATTCTTACGAAGCAACTCCTATAAATACTTACAGCGTTTCGACTGAATAGAAAAACTTTCAAAAAAAGGGTTGAACTTCGAAAGATATTTCGGTGAAAGGGTGGTATTCTTAGGAATGTTCCTCGCTTTCGCGAGAGACACCCCCCAGAGTTCTCGCTCGTCGAACGTTAAACGAGTCGGGCAGAAGGTTCCACCCGGGGGTGGGAATTTCTGACGATATACGAGGAAACTCGTTCTTTTTTTTTTTTTTTAAGAAGCCCGTGAGTTATGGCCGAAATATTTTCACTCTAAGCGCGCTCTCCTCTCTCGAGTTTCCCCCCGGCAGCCTGGGCCCAGCCCCTTTTCCCCACCGCCCTTGTCCCCCGCCCCCGCCATCCAGATCTTTCTTTCTCGTTTCCCCGGATGAAACACGTTTCACGGTCTCAGCATAAAATTTATCCACCCCCTTGGTTAAACAGCCACGCACGCCTCTTCTTACTTTTTCCGGGGAGCGTGGCGGCCCCGACAGCATCCCCCTAACTTCGTTTCGCTCAGGATCTCCCACGGGGCGTGCGTAAGCTGGGGCGAGGGGCCACGATGGCTGACCGAGTCCGAGGGAAGGTACGACGGATGGGAAAAGATCCGCCGGTGGAATCTAAGAATTCGAAGGAATATAAGAATTCTGTGCTTTTTTTTACCATCTCCTTCGGAAGTATAAAAATACAGGGGTAGAATCTAAGAAATCGAAGGAATCTAAAAATTTTGAGGCTCTTTTTACCATCTCCTGGAGAAGTATAAGGGTACAGAGGTAGAATTTAAAATTTCGAAGGAATATAACAGTTCCGAACCTTTTTGACCATTTTCTACAGAAGAATAAGAGCGAAGATCGCGATCAAATTTTAATTATTAGCACAGTATTGTGAGAAGTACGACTCCTTAAATCTTTTGCCATTATAACACCAGTACTTAAGTTGTTGCTGGTAGACTCGTCATTTGAATCACGTTATCACTTACAAATTGTTAAGTTTGTTCCTACCATATAGTGACATCGATCACCAGTGCACCCTATGACAGTAAATGTGTCAAAGTGTAGTTTCTCTCATGATATTCACATAACCAAGGGTGTGTTACAAGGTTGTCATTAGTAAGAACACTCTATAGGTATCTGTACAATATAATTCAAAGTATCTAAAAAAAAAAAAAAAAAAAATACGAGAAACGTCCAGGAAGGACTAACGGCAACTAAACAAAATACGTTACTTATGCAAAACTAAGCTACTGAAAGTGTAACGAGGTATACCGAAAGTATAGGAGGGTCCGTCGCATTTTCTGCTTCGCGGAGACGTACGAGGCCCGGCTTAATTGGCTGAGGCCACCCCCCACCGGTTTTATTTATAAGTTCGAGTCTATCGGCACAGCCCCTGCATTCTCTCACGGCGGTTCGAGGTGGTTGGGGGACAGGGCCAAGGGGATGCTCGTCGCTGATATAACTCCCAGGGATGCTTCGGGGTGGTGGAAAGGAGACACCGTCGACGGGGTCTGCTGTGACAAATAACCCTTATAAACGGTACACCATAACTTTGCGGCGGTGGTGGCACGCGGGGGCGAACGCTGCGAGTCTCTGCATGACAACCTGAAATGAAAATCATGGGGATGTTGTGCAACAGCGATGGGCGTGGAAGGGAGGATAGAGCGCGAGAAGAGGCGGCCAGGGAGGGGAGGGAAACGTTCGAACGGTGGCGGCGGGCCACTTGATTACGTTGCGATAATATACATGACGCCGATATGAACTCCGGGTTCGCCGCGTGTGTTGTTGCTCGTCCCCGTGCGATATTGCGTAATGGCCACCTGGAAATGGTCCGGTGCGTCGCGGCGTTCCCGAAGCCACGGGGAGAGCGCGCGCTAGCTACCTAACTCTTCTGTCGCGCGCGAGCGGCACTCGATAATAGATCGGAGCGGATACGATTGTAAATATGACGCGTTTATTGCTCGCCGTTTCGATCCCTGCCCGACCGTGAAAGTGTGTACGACAAGCCGCGAGATACCAGGGGGGAGGGTACCAAACGTTTTGCCGGCGCGCCGACCCTGTTTCGCTCTCTGATTCCGATCGAAACTACCCCCCGGGAAATTTGTTCCGTTCGACGGAAGCTATCTGTGGGACTCCAGATCTAACTGCCGAAAAATCACACCTCGATTATGATACACGACTTCCTGTTGGTCGAGTGGATAGAGCTTGGTTTAAGCTTTTTCGTTTGGTAGGTTTGATGGATCTATGCACTTGCTGAGATCAGGGTTGTTTTCGTTGGGAGAATGGGTGATTACGCACCCGCCCCATGAATATCCATCGATATATTTGGACTCCAGAGCCAGAAAAATACAATTAATTTTAAATTCAATTTGTTGTCCCTTCATTGGAGAATTGTGATCCTTCAAGATTGTTTGAATTGTCGTCAAGTGTATAAGAGTCTTTACAAAAAATGTAGACTATTTCGTCCGTGTTATAATTCATCAAAATTCACTTTGCTTTCCCTATGTAATATTTATTAAGAAACTAAATGTATGTCCTCGTGTATCGCACCAGTTCAAAAATAAACCGTATCGGGATATACAATACACGCAATACCTCCCGCCAACAGCTTCATCGAGCGGCTCAATATCACCCCCGTCACTTATCTCCAGCGGCGGTGGTGCCTGGCAGGGACGCTGGGCGGATTAATTATTCATAACAATTAAACCCTTCGAGTGAAATTAATTTCTCGGTTTATCGCGTAATAAGCGGCGATAGATGGGTTCGTGGGTGGGGCTTTTGCCGTTTAACCGGAATTAATTGTTCCGAGCGAAACGAGTCCAGTGTCGCCCGGAGACCCGGAAAAACCGAAAAGGGTTCCTACGGCCGGTAGGCAGGCAGAAATCGTATTACTACCGGGCACCGTTTATACACTTCGATATAAACCGTATGCGAGAGCGAACGTCGCGTGAAAGGCAGAGAAGCGGACTGCTTACGGCGGCTGTGGGGGCCAGAGGGTTGCTTTGGTCTCCGCGCGCGTTCACCGGCAGAGGTGAAACGGGAGGAGAGTTTTTACGAGGCAGTAACGGCCGATAAGGTGAGCTTGCGCCCCCACAGACGGGTTTATTCCGGTACTGTACCCAAGTGGCTGTTCGACAGTACCTATCCCGGTGTCGTACACTCTCTTACTTTCTCTCGGTGGCCCCGGCCGCGACTCCCCGGCTCTATCTGAAACCGTTTACGCGCCTCTTCTCTCTGTTTCCTTCTTTTCTCCTTTTTCCTCCCCGCTCCGTCCCTTTAATACGCCCACCTAAGAGCATTCTGCTCGTCGCGGCGTTATCGCGAGCGTTACGGGGGATTTCGGAGACCTCTCGAAAACTCTGTGGCGTGCCTTGTACCGTGAAACGCCTCTATTTGCCGTTCCTCTGTTCTACGGGGGTCGAGATCGTGAGATTGTCGCGTTCCCTTTAAGTCGTGGGACAATCCTGTGGCGGTGGAATAAGTCAGTGTGCTTGGTGGTTCAAGAAACCGGGGATTATCGACTATTTCGAAGCAGAGATTTCAGTTTTGAATCAAGGTTGTGGTTCTCCGTACGTATTATATATACAAAATATACGACAGTTTTATATGGGAAGACTTGTGTAACTAGTGTCGTCAACGTTCGTTTCTGCTAGGCTCTTAACACTTGGGCAACCGTATTGGGAAACACCATACTCTGTGAGTTATTTAGACCTCTATCTTTTCATAGATCACTATTGCAGACGCGATGACACAGGTAGTCGCCCAAGTGTTAAAGCTAGGTAAACATCACAGCAACAATTTATTCCGAAAAAATACCATCAACCGTACCCCTCGGTCCCACCGGAAGTCATCGTTCCGAAGGACGGGTGGATGCTGTACCGCGACGGTTGCCGGCGTGTAAACGTTATTACTCTTCGGGTCGGACGGGTTGCTCGTGGGCCCCGTTGGAAACCATCGGGCCCCGTAGGAGGGTGAGGGACGGGGGGGAGGGGCGAGAAACGAGCCCCGAAAAGACACACGCGATCGAGAAGGAGCTCGTTTGAACGTTTCGTGTGGTTTTTGTTGGGTTTGCAGGGGCGAACGGAATGCGCAGGCGCGGCCGACAGACCTACACGCGCTACCAGACGCTCGAGCTCGAGAAGGAATTCCACACGAACCACTACCTCACCAGGCGGAGGCGGATCGAGATGGCACACTCGCTCTGCCTGACGGAACGGCAGATCAAGATCTGGTTCCAGAATCGGCGGATGAAGCTGAAGAAGGAGATTCAAGCGATCAAGGAGCTGAACGAGCAAGAGAAACAGGCGCAGGCGCAGAAGGCGGCGGCGGCAGCGGCCGCGGCTGCGCATCAGCAGCAAGCAGCCGGTGGGGGACCGGAGGGGGCCAACTAGGGGTACGCCCTGCACCGGAGCCCCCCTGACCACCCCACCGCCAATCCACACCACCCTCTGCTAGCACCGCAATGTACACAGCTATATTAAAGGTGAGTGACTTCGATACCGATGTTTTCTAATTTTATTAGTCGCTTTTCACCCCCCTTTTGCCCCCCTATCCGCCCCCCTCCATCGTTTTGCTGCAATCTCCCCTCCCACCATTTGAACATCAACCTGCTAAGCCACCAATTTCTACCGGGCCCTCCCATCACGGTCATTCTCGTGCAAGCGAGGTTACTTCTTGTTCGATTGCAGATTGTAGATTCCGAGGAGGTTATTCGGTTCCTTTTGATTTGTGGTTAATAGTAGTCTATCTACTACTAATAAGAGGGTATCTGTATTACGATTTGACTGACTTTCCATTTACGCCGATTTATTTAACACTGGAAATTTTATTATACGATGGACACCGGTGACCGACGCGGCAGTGAATGTGTTAAACTGCCTAGCTGATCTTTTTAGATCGTGTAATGCACTGTCCATTGTTAAAGATCGTCTGTAAGTTTCAGAATAAGTGGGAAGAGTCAGGGAATTCCTATAATTCATTCTAATTTTTCTAAGTTCGCGAAGTCGTGAATTATTCTGCGTTTGGAAATATGAACACCCACGTTCTAACAACAAAAGTCATCTTCTGGCGGATCTTGAGCCCTGAACAAGGTACCGGCGTCCTCTCCACGAGCAATCCATTGTTTTCTTCTAGACGAATATATGGTGGCCACTTTTCATCGCCAGTGACACACACGGTGGCTTAGAAATGGTCGATTAATTCGCGTTTCTAGTGCCGCGGCACGAATGTTAATAGAATGCATTCTGCTACCAACAATTCAAACCCCATCTCGAACATTTTTCCTTTTTCTTGTACATGTTATTTAGCTATTTCTGTCCTAGCAAATACATGTCTATGCAACACCGGAATTGTCTTGAAACAGGTCAGACCCTTTACCAGACAGCTTATAGGTAGACAAACCGCAAAGGGTTAACAAGCATATCATCATTGCTCTTTCTTTCCACCTTTCGCATCAAGATTATACGTTCGCGGTTTATCTTTCGACCGCAAGATCATTCTCGATGACTCCCACAAACCGAGACACTGAATCTCCTCTCATTCTAACCACTAATACTTCTTTCGTGACCAATATCAAGTTTCAGCTGTGACTGAAGCTCGAATACATCTTTCATTTCTTCTACGATCCCTAACAAGTTTCCAGAAATAGAAAAGTAGGAAGCTGAACGAACGGTTACATCAACGACACGCAGAACTCTTGTCCAGGAAGCGTGGACGACCCAAGTACATAATCGAAATTCTTCGAAATTTGGGTGAACTCGTTCAACTTCCATCGGATGCTGCAATCTGGCGGGGTCTCGAGCCCGGTCGAGGCCCACCCTTCGTAACCTAAATTCGAAAGGGTTGTCGCAACTCCCTCCGATGGTAATGGATTCTCCCTGGGCGTTGCGCACCCCCTTCCCTCCGTGGTGTGGTCGCGACGAGCACCCCGTTTACCCCCCACGGTTGATATATCATCAGCGGAAGTTACGGGAACCTGAAGAAAATGTTCGCTAAAGAGTATTACGAATGTGGACAGGCGCTCGCTTTCAGCCGCCGGTTTCCGGCCTTTAAAATTAAGTTTAGCCGGTACACTTAATGAGGATAAACCACCTGCGAGCGTGCCTTCATAATTCCCTAAGTTATTCTGTTCGCGTGCATTTAACTCGCGCCTCGCTGAACCTTCTGCATCTCAAGGGGTTCCCGCGGCCGCGTCGCTGAAATGTTACTCCATCGTGATTTTCATGTATATTTTCACTTTTTTTTTTGTCTCCTTGCGTTCCCGCGGATACCGCAGACGTTAACGAAGCGGCTCCGTAATTTCCCCGATCCCTCGCGGGGTCTTCCCCGAGACTTTTCAGTGGCTTTTCTTACTTTAACGTTTTGTGAAGTGTAATTTTTTGAATTTATTTCTTGTTGGAAACTTTCAAGAAAATGTTTCGATTCTTTGGAACGAAATTTCTCAATTTTTGTGCTGAGAAAATCTAGTATGGGGTCTCCAGCTATTTAGAAACAGCTGGAAATCGTTAATGGAAGTTGATTTTTAATCGGTATGAATTTCTTGAAATTCTAAAACTTACTTTGCAAAAATTAACTGATAAAGGATCTATTCAGTAGAAGTTTCTTTTTTACAATATGAAACGAATTATGTGAATTGATATAACATTTCCATATCACAGTAGAAAATTCCAGTGTAAAATTCAACGCGCACACTATAGAAATGCTAACCGACAAAGAAAGCGTCGTAAAAAGCATTCGTTTCTTTCAACGTCCACGGGAAGAATCCTTAAAACGACGGTCGGCGAAGGAACGCCCGAATTCCCAGAATATTCGAAACTTTCTCCTCTTTTCTTCGCGCGGAAAAAATACGTAGTAAAGGGAAAAAGTGAAAACTGTCTAAAAAAAGAAAGTAGAAAGTTTCCGTTCAGGTAGAGAAAAAAAAGGAAGCACCCAAGGAAAACGTGGTGTCAGTTCCTGTATCTACCTCGAAGATCCTCCGGTGTAATTTGTATTTTCGTCCAGGGTACGACCATTCATCCTCGAAAAACGAACGACCCTTCGAATTGCTTGGATCGAGCGGGGGTAATATCGGCAGTAAAAAAAAAAAGGTCTTCGGTTTTTCTGCGCTTTCACCGTCGTCTCCTAGCCACCCCTGGTTCGGGCTTTTATGACTCGTTGCATGTTTGGGTGGAGAAAAAGGATTCCAGGGAAACGTCCACGGCCGTTTCGACGGAAGTTGACGGCCCGGGTGACTTTCTTTCCGACTTTACAATGCGTTCTTCATTGCATCCTGTGCTTCATGGTTGTTCAGGAGAACTTTCGTCGTTGGAGAATCTACTTACACTCGTGGTGCTATTATTTTCCATGTGAAAGTGCTTGGGTATATTCATTCTTTACCTAATATTTAAACCCTTCAAGTGTGTCCTCGATGAGGTATAAAAGTTTGTGGTATAGTCGACTCAGATTCTGTGACTGGTTTTGAATTCTAATTCGAAGTATAGTGCAGGATAAGTGATGGTTTTTACTGTAACAGTTCGGTGAGCGAACAACAGTGTATCTGTTAGACGAACGTTAAATAATGGAAACAACTTAATATTGATGAGAGATTGCACTTAATTAATGTACCATTTATATGAGAAATTAATAAATACGCTGGGAGGATTATATTTATAGATTATTCTGAAGAAAATATCAGTGATTAGTACGAAAAAGTGGAGTTGGAAAAGATTCAGAGGCCGTAGTGTAATTACGACAATTAGTAATCTCATAAAAATTCTTGTATGCAATTTTTCATGGTACTTCATTGCAATTGCACATGCACAATACACGATGCTCTGTTTCTTAGAACAATGTAGATCTCTCGAAATTAAAATTACTAATCGTGACAGTGGAAGGATCGGTATACACTGCATATCTGCCTAAAAATGCTCCGGTAGCTTTTATTTCCCGAAAGTTAGAGGCGCGTGGTCTTCCGATGACCTCGTTCGAAATCTCATTATCAGTCCGTGGAAACGATTAACGCCCTCCCCCCCAGGGTAAGAGAAATTCGCCCGATAATTCTCGGTCCCCTTCAAATCATATCTCTCTTCGGTGGGTCTCGCAGATAAACGGAAAAGTTTATAAAGTTTCTCTCGCCCGGCAGTATCTCACCGGCCAGAGGAATTCGCCAATTAACTCCACGGAACTGCATCGTAATTGTAGGCTTGCCAGGGCGCCGATTCAACGATACCGACTCCGGTGTGATGTTTAATCGATGCACTCGTTCCGCCGATTGTCGCAGTTTCGACCCCCCTTTATCCAACCGAAACTCGACGAAGCCTCCATTTTCAGTTCCCCTCTGTGCAACGACAATGTTCCTTCGTGACCGTTAGATAGAATTTTAGATGCGCGAATAACGATGATCGCGTCGAATTGTGCTGGGCGCATTATGGACTCTGTCACGCATCGCGGTCTTCGCGGAAATAGGGATGAGACCGGAGACTCGTAACGGGGTGATTGTTTGTGGAAAATTAACCTGATCAACGATTCGCAGGGATTTTCTCGTCTGTTTACTCGCTGAAACGATTCGATGTTTTACTTGAGGTTTGGTTAGTGGAAATTCGTAGGGGTAGATTTGTCATTTTATGATATAAAATACAGTATTTTTGTTTGTTCTGTTTAAACTCAATATTGGAAAGTGTTTAAAGAAGTAGGAATAATTATGAAAAGTGTTCATGAATCATACGATTTCTTTAACCTCTTGCCTTACGATATTTGAAGACTGCAATCTCAAGAATTATTTTATCGTTAGGAATTTCCCAGATGTTAAAAGAATTCTATCATTATGGCAAGTATAACATTTACTCAAACGATCCTCCGTAGAAATAACTAAATCCGAAGAATCTAAAGAAGAGATTCGTGGTCAGGGGATGAAATAGACGTGTTCCAAAAGTGATTCTCATTACCAATTGATTTTTAAAACATCATTCTAAAATTTTTATTCGATCGTCTTGTTTATACGTTAAAAGGTGCAGTTCCAATGAACATTTAAAGGCTGTGGTGTAATTTTGTCATCCAAATCCGTGGCACAGCAGCATTGCTGACCAACCTCCACCGGAAATAATCAGTTTCTCCGCCTGGCCTTCCCGCACCGATTTCGCCGACTGTATACCCTTTCTTTATCGTCCGCGTTCCTCATCGGCGCGAGCGCTGTGTTTTTTACGACACAAAGTAGATCGTTAGCCAAGGGTGGAGGGGAGGGAACATGGAATACTGCCAGAAACTATAATCGCGTCACGCTCGAACAGTAGCGGTCCGCGGTGGGATGGTAACGTCGCGGGTATCGGGACGGGAAATCGATTAGCACAACGATAAATTCCGTTTTGAGTTATATTACCATATTAATTACATATTTATGACGTTATTTGTTAGGCCGGCCCGGGCACGGGCGGTGGCGCGCTCGCGCGACCGTGTTTCTGTTGCATTGTTTCGCGCGCTCATTAAATCGCGCATTGATAGCGGGTCGCATTAAATTCGCGACCACGCCACGCCACGGCCTGATAATATAACGAGATATACATATATTTCCCGTCATTTTTCTTTCCTTTTTTCTTCCCGTATTCTCGTCCCACTCGTAGGTTCCCTCTCCATCCGTCGAATTTGCGTTTCGAATTTACATTTCATTGTCGGCGGCCACCGGCTCCCGACCGTTTTTGTCATTCTGCAAACGGGGAGAGAGAGAGAGAGAGATAGATTGTAGTGTGTCCAATTAAGAAAAGGCCCTCGAACGCTATCGTGCGGCGACGACGAGAAGGGAGTCATGGCCGAAGAATTTGACGGACCTCTAGGCCGCGCGCGCGCGCTTCCCATATGTCACCTTTTTTCCTCGACTAAATAAAGAACGGGACAACACCGGGGCCCTCTCGCGGCCGAGTCCCCGTTCCGTTCCGTCCCCGTTGCCGCCACGGGCGCAGATATACGCCAAAGATAAATTTTGACAGTGAACAAGAAAAGGCAATTTAGAGGAATTTCGGCGATCTACTTTTATATAGGAAAGTTTGCCCGTATATAGCGGCGATAAATCCGTCGCGGCCCTGAAATCTAAAAGCTAGAAATGTTTAAGGGCGTCTCGGTTCCGATATCGTGTTCGGGAACGTTCCTCCGACGCGTCTTCTACGGGTTTCTTTTGTGGTAACGGACGGAGTTTCCACGATTTCGCGAATAATGGGGTAACGTCTATCTGAAGATTATCGGGTCTCGCGTTGTTCGTTACAGAAAAAACGTCTGCTTTGTACAAGATAGTTATGAACTAGTGGTACGTTCAGGTCTGGATGATTCTTCGTGCAGAGATAAGTCGATGGTATAGAATGTAGTTTTTTCGTCCGATATTTTATTACCAAAAGAATCGAGTTTTAAAATTAGACGAACACGTATGCATTCACGCTTGTAAGCAATGAATAATGTTCAATTCAAAGTCATTTTGCTCAAATTGTATTAAAATTATCCCTCATCCGGTTCTACTTCAAGTTTCTGTACATTCTGATTAAACTACTTTTTATATAAATCATACATAGAGAAAGGTGGAGACAACATACGTTAGACGTTGGCACGACAACTGATCGGCAAGTAGTATGAGCGACTTTATGCGACCAGCTATTTGGTTCACGGTATTGCGATGCCATCTAGTGGCTTTAACGACATCTGGCTTAATTATGGCCGCCTCACCCCCTGGCTCTCGAGGGCGTGGTTAAGGCGGGGACGCCCGACGACGACTATTTCGTCGCATTGGCTCGTCACTCTTCACCATCCTCCATGGTTATACGGCTTTGTTTCGCAAAAATAAAAATATGCTATCGTTCCTTTATCGCAGCATTCGCTTGGGAAAGCCTGAAAACGTCTTGAAATACAGGAACACGAAGAAAATTTTCGAAATGGGAAATGCTCGTGTACCACTCCGCGCACTATTTTATTTTAATTGCCTGTTTCCGCCGTAGATGGCAGCACGGGCCAACGCGTTCTCCGCTGATAAAGTAGCCATTCTACCTTACCGACGCCTCAATCGGTACGTCCAGTAATTTAGAGCCGCTCCTACTTACCGTGCTTAACGCCATTCCACGGTAGTCCAATGATTGCCGGTAATGCGTTTTATGGTTTGTTTTTATCGACGTGGTCGTACAGTAACTTACAGTGCTGTTTCTGGTTCTCAACGCCGGGCTCCAGCGTTCGTGCCTCAGGGAATCCCCGTCTGCACCGACTCCATGTCCATATATATGTATACATACGTATGCACTTTCGCGCTGACTCGGCTCGGCCACTTGCATTTCCCCGACGAACGCATTCTCACGGCTGTTCGCCTCAATGATCCAATAAACTTGCGACTAGGTGGTCTCATCAAGACGGGATAAAGCATCGACACCGTCTGATTTTATTGCAACAGTAAAAACGTTATTCCGACAGATTGATGCGTGAATCTTTTTCCCTTTCTCTCGTCCCACCCCCGATCCTTCTCCGTCTTTCCTTGACGCGACGCATACGCTCAGCCCGCCCGGTTGCTCGTCACACGGTAGGTCGGGGATCTTTATTGGCTGTAAAGGAAGACATTTTACGATCCATAAAAGCGTTTATAGCGCTCGGGCCAGTCTTACCTCGGTTCTTACACCCCAGTTATATCCATTACCCCTTCCGCGGCCTTACCAAGGGCGGCCACCGGCACGCGCTCTCCGCCGCCTTTGAGATTTACAGGTTACGCTCCCGGTAACACCTCGTAAACTTGGCTTAACGACTTTAACCGGGCCTAACTGCTTCCTTCCTGCAATCAGACCCTGACCTACCTCCCGCGCAGACGTCCTAGAAAAATTTCTACACGGCCACCTGCCGCGAACCCATTGTCTCTTTGTCTTCACCACCTTGATTCGATTTAATCTCACCCTATCTATTACACAACCTGTAAAGCCCCTTTTCTCATACTTCGGGAAGGATTGCGATTTCTACTAATCAAATCTCTTAGACATTAGATCAATGGGACTTGTTCCGATTGTCATCATAATGAAGTAGTACCGAACGGATGAAATGGTGAAATGTGGCAACTAGACTTATAGAACTTATTCATATCCCAATAGGAACTACTTTTCAATAAATCGACCAATTCCTACCTTGGTTTTACTGTTTGATCATCGGTCTGGCTACCGAAAATTACGGCAATCAAGTAAAACCAACTAGGCTGTTCTGTGCGCACTGTTTATTCTGACGTGCATCAGGTGCGTATGGACCCTGTATACGGGGTCACTGTGACCTTTATCTCTTACGGCAGGGGCGTGGGGGGCTGCTGGTGTCCGCTGTTTTATGATTTGTTTTGATTACAGTTCATTACCATTTTACGCCTTTCGTTGCCACGTAACTGCCTGGCAATAATTCTTCGTTGTTGATTCTATCGCGACGTTTACGACCGTCATTATTAGCTGATACCACTTGAATTCTCATAAAGTCTACGCCCGTGTGCGATCCGACTCGTCCGGGACATCCGCCAGCACGCCGCGGCTGGGCTTGGCGCGGGCGAACAGGGACGAACAGGGGGGCTTCCCCGAGCCTACGGGGTGTTCCTTTGGAGAGGGGAGACTTACGAGTTACGGGATCGTCCGGCAGATCGCGCCCTTGTACTCCGCTACGTCTTAATGCCATACTTCATTTATCGAGGCTTCCTCCGACTCTCTTATCTCTCCACGAGGAATCATTGTAGCCTTGGGCCTGGAACGATCGGCCTCGGCTCCGTTTTCTCGCTCCATCTCTCCCGGCCCCCTTTCTCTCTTTCTCCTCTTCGCTTATTATCTTCGCTTTCATTTCGCGTTCGCTTACTTTCTGTCGTAAATTCTGCGGCGAACGACCGGGAGCGTCGTATCGGGGCCCATCTTGATGATTTCCGTATAAATCCACCGCGTCGAGTAAATTTATCTCGCGTTGGACGGACGAATAATTGGATTTTGAGAAATGTCCTCGCCGCTGCGGTGATCCGATCTCTTCGGGCGTTTAAAAGAATTTCATGGTTTTTTTACTGTGTGTGTGTGTGTGTGTTCGTAAAGCAGTGTGACTAGATGAACCTCGAACACGTTTATTAGCTTCTCGAATATCAATGGCAGATTTCACATGGCGGAATACTGTTTGGGTTGGCAATAAAATTCATTGCTGATCAAATAAATTCAGATAGCTCTGTTAAATGCACTTTGAAGTTAAAATGGAATTGGTACATCTCACTCAGTTTTGTATTGAAGAAATCGTTTGAATGAGAACTAAATATCTAAATAAAAGCTTGACCAACACCATAAAAAAATTCAGGTTTTGCGTGTCATTAACTTATGAACTTTATGACAAAATAAAACTCATTAAAATTTATCGTAATAAGAAGCGATGCTAAATATCTGATGCTCGAGGCTTGTATGTAACAATCTAATACTGGTATCAGTGGTTTAGTTCCGGGGATTTAAGTGTGTTCCAAACTTTATCGCGTTAACAATCGCGATTCAAACACAAAAGGTCGGATCATATTGTAGTGCGCATAGTGGCAACGGTTTTCGGGCTAGCAGGAATAGGCGGCACGACGCGGGCGCAAGCAGGCATAAACAAAAGCTTTTTCGCGCGGCTTGATAGCTTAATAACCGTGGCGGGGTGCTGCCGTTGATGCGGCGGAAGGCCGAAGGAAGCCGCGAATTTCGCAAAACCCGGTTTTGTACAGCCCGGGTATTAGCATTTAAAACGTGAACAGCGCCCCGTCTGCCGGCGCCATTGGTCCACATTTACACAACAATGAAGGGGCCGCACTCTAAAAACTCCCAGAATCCCCGGGCTCCGAAGTCAACGGAGGAGGAAAGAGAGCGGCAGAGACGGTCGGATGAAAAAGAAGAGAAACGGAGAATCGTAACGCCATCTCGATCTTTTCTTTGCTTCCTTGCTCCCTAGCCCTCCTCGGATCTCTCCATCGTCTCGCTCTTTCTCTTTCTCTGTCTATCCCTATGTGTTTCCCTCCCCGCCACCAGTTTGGATTTCGAGTTAGGACGGTGTGGGTCGTAGAACGGGACAAGAGGCACCAGAGCCTGACTAGAGAACCTCTCGCAACACAAAACCTAAGGCCTCCGTGGCCTTTTTTTTACTCGCTTTTTCGGGTCTTGGCTAGCCGCGGAGAGAGGATAGCATACGTTTCGTCTGGCTGGATATTTCTAACACACACGTATATACATGCACACCACACGGAACGACCGTTCTCGGGCTGCAACGTGATGGCTGGGGCTGCGACGTTGCCAAATTATCTTACGTAACCGATCATTTTTCTGTATGGGCATCAGGAGGAGGACTTGGATTTTTTTTTAGACACCACGTTTCTTCGTTCTGTCCGCCATTAACACTTTCGCCGTGGCTGGTGTAATGGGCTTTTCGGTCCACGGAAGATGGGAACTGGGAGGGTTCTTTGACTCCATCTTGTATCTTCTTGCTCGAGCTATTGATTTTTTATGAGCTGATCTATTGTTGGTAGTGGTAATTTATATGGCACCTTGTTGGACACTTTAGTACAGTATTATCTTGTATTCCGTATTTCTGCTCCAAAACATTTAGATATCGACACAGTCATTAAGAAGTTCGTTCCAATTCACATTTCAGTTTAGTTCCGTTTCAGTCTAATGTATTACTAGTTCCAGTTAAGCTTTCACCTCCGTGCATTAACCCTCTATAGCTCTGTTGTGACTTTAAAGTCACCTACCGATGTATCGATATTTTTTTTTATCTATAATCTCTTTGGTAACCGATGAGATTCTCTGTAGCGGTTATCAACTCTAGGTCGAGATATCGAAGTAATATTTGAAAATTGTATATTTATTGTTAATTTGTCTTTAGAGATTGATATCCATTGGTTCCGTGTTGCGTAAATTTTTGTATAGTCACGACAAAAATTCGGGCTATAGAGGGTTAAACTTACAAGACTGATTTCACCACTTTCTAATTTTCCAAACAATCCCAAATGATTTTTACTCTACAATTTGTACCGTACGAATTTCTCTCATGGGAATTTCAAAAGTTTGCCACCACCACCTCCAAATCAGAGGAACAGTAATTACGGTCTTCCGTGTTGTGGACGCCTCTGTAACGAACTCGTTCGCGATTCACGACCTGTCGGGGCGGTTAAAGCGCCGCGACGAGAGTTTCACGAGCAGTTTTACGCCTTCTTTGCCGTGGCTGAAAAACCACGGGCTCGCCGCCGGTTTTCTGCCAGGACGTGTCCCGTGTGCGAGCGCGCGATTACACGGTTCGTTTAACACGGCAAGAATGACCGAGTCCCGCGTTGTCCATCAATCCCCGTGCCCGCTCATATCCTGTGTCCGCTTGGCGAATAATTACCGGGCACCCGATAACGCCTGGTCGTCGTCGCGGCGTTAATTAAAAAGTGAACGAGCGCGTTAAAACGAATCGGTTCGGCGGGAGGGACAGAGACGTGGAGTTGGACGGTTGATTCGCTCGACACCGTTCGCTTCGTTTCCAGTTTCGGACGGCGGCTTATTTATACAGACCACCCGGGAGCAAGATCGCGTTGAAATAAAGTGGTACAGGCTAAATGTTCCTTGACCGCGTGAGCGAGCGAGTGATAAATATCCTGGGCGGAATTTATCATTGTTCACTTTACTTTATCGCGGAATGAGATTAATGCCTCGATCCGCCAGGACTTCCGTCGATTTCGCCGTTCACGCCTCGGTCATTACGCGCGTGCATAGATTAATCGGATCTGGGATCCTTTGTGATTGCAATTAATGACGAAGGAAATGACGGGAATATTGGCAGACAGCAAACGAAGTATGTTTTCGAAGTACAGTACTACGTGTTTAAGGTGATCGTTAGATTTATTGTGATATTAGCGATCGATTTTTCTCACCTCTGTACGTATTGCTTCTGGAATATATTATTAACTATGCTACGGTCCTCGGTCTATCTGTAGATTCGAAATAATAATGAGGAAGGAGAAACATGCAGATTAGTAAGAATTGCGTTACATATTTCACAAAAATTTCTGAAAAGGCGATATTAAGGTTAAGTAAGAAATGTTGTAAAGTCGAAACAACGTTGAAGAAATGGAAACATGATTGGGCCAAAATAGAACGAAACACTGTTTAAGAAAAAGTATATTCGCCAAAATGTTTATTACAAATATAGTTCGAATTATCTAGGCTTCTGAAATAGAATTATTTACACATCAACAAATTAAGTACGTATACGCATTTACCGCGTCAACAACCCAACTTCCACACATCGCAATATTGAAATAACCTTTTGCAGACTCTTGGTAAAGTTCCCGAAAACTTTCTTACGTCCGTGAACCGCGGCACAAAGGCAAAAGAACTTCGTGACTTGTGCGCCCGAGGGGTTGAAGACGCTGCCTTAATTGCGATACACTCCGCGGGACGCCGGCCGTGGTTGAAGGATGCACTTCTGCATCGCGTGGAAAGTCTCGAAAAGCGCAAAATGCCCCGCAACTCGTTACCTTCTACTTCTTTACGGGTCTTGAGTAGTTATGAAGCTGATAAATTTTTATTCTGGACCACTGCAGTCGCATCTGTCGGTGATTAGAATAACTGTCCAGCAAGTTAACACATATATTTTAACAACCTTCACGGTTCATTGTACCCTCACTTTCAGCGTGTATCAAACCAAGATGACTCGATGCGACGAGATCTTCGCCTCCTTCGAACTGTCGCTCCCGGCGTGTTTTAATGCTCAGGACCCCAAACATCTAATTATCTTGTTCCCCGCGAGAGTTCATGGAGAACGTCAACCGAAGGGTTAGCCAACAATCACCGGGATCTATCTTCTCCCCCGAATCCCATCGAAACTTGCGAAAGGGGGGCGATCACTTCATAACACGGCAATTGGCGAGGACGACGGGGGTGTGGGGTTGTAGACAATGGCCATACACTCGGGCCGAGCGTAGTCACCGTCGGCATAAGCCGTTCAGCCTGTATGTACCAGGTTAAAAAGAAGCAAGGGCGTGTTGGCTACTTCCGCCTCCTCGTCCCCCCTTCGTTATTCCAATGCTCCAGGAGCTCCGCGCTCCACCCCTCCGCCCTCCCTCCGCCCTCGTCTTCGTAAATCACGATGAGGGGTGGGGTTAAACGGTGGCCGAGATTATTCCGGCACATCGGTCAATTATTCCTCGGTAAATTATTCGTTCCCGACGAAAAACGGACAACGGAATGCAAGTTTCGAATGAAAGTAGGTCTGTTCTCCTCGGTAAATTATTCGTTCCCGACGAAAAACGGACAACGGAATGCAAGTTTCGAATGAAAGTTTACGCTTCTTGGCCGAGTAAATCATGTCGGCCAGTGGGCCCCAGCGCGCGTGCTCGCGCGAAAGAGCGTTAAAAGTTCAGCCCCCGGGCATGAGTGGTGGCGAAATATGAGAACTAATTGCGACGCACTCCGCGGGGAGTTGAATCACTGGGGAGGGGGTGGAGAAGGAGGATCAGGGTTGGAATTCGGAGGTGGCCGGTCTCGGTGCAAGCGCACACCTCCTCGACCCCGCGCGCGCGGAAACTTAAGAAGGAAGCGGAGACAGGAAAAGGAGTAGGGGACGAATCCAACAACATAGTTATATCCTACTACACCCCCCTTCCTCGCGCATGTTGGCAGCGGCGCTGGGTGTGTTTTTCATTTTCTTTATATCACCCTTGACGCTCGTAAAACCATTACCCGTGACCGAGCGAGAGCGCAACTTTCTATATAGAACGTGGATATCGGTGTGCGCGCCACGTCCACAGCCGCGTCGCGCCGATCCACGCGCGCGGTCTTTGATGATACTCGGGAACTTCTTTTCGCTTCCTCGTCCCCCTACAACCGCTGGGCTCCTTCGGCGTAGAGACGAACCCAATTTCCTCGGCGACGGAGAGACCCCTCGGATTTCCGTCGTTCGCTCACGCGCCCACGGGACGGATTCAGCTTCTCCTCGATACCGATTACTCATTCTCCTCCCTGACGATTCCCATGGTTCCCGATAGCAGTCCCTGTCCTGGAACAAATGTCTGGCTGATGAGAATGTCCGTTGATGGGCTGTTCACCGTACAGATGAAAAGGCGAGGGATTACATTTGGACAGTCTACAACCGACGAGTTGTGTTGCGAATGTTTGTGAATTTAGATTGTAGTGGAAGATTTTAATGTTCCGGGATCGGAGAAGAATTTGTTTTACTAATCGTTGGATTTATTAACACTCTTCCGTTTCTCATTTGCCAAAGTTAATTTCTCCCTCGGTGTCAAATGGACATAGTGGTAAAACAAAGAAGTGGCTCGATCTGAAACCAATGATACCCGAGACATTCCTTCGGAGACAAGACGTCCATTGTAAACTTATGCGTCAGTCGCGTCATATTGACTCTATAAGGAGTCCCTTTTATCAGAGGTTAAGATCGTGAAAAATGACGTGATTCCTTTAATTACAACAAAAGATTGCATCGATCACGGGGATGACCAAACGTTTTAAGTTTCCGTATACCTTGTTAAACTCGGATAACCGAAATACCCTGAACAGCCCATTACACACGAGCGTCCAAGAGAGAGAAAGAGAGAGGACGGCTTGATACTCCGATGTGTAGATAAGTCAGTTAGCGACTCGCTCTAGCGCGTTCCAGCGTCGAGCCTTTTTTGCGTAGCGCGGCCTCTTATTGCTCTCCTCTCTCCTTTACTCTTGCTCACTCCTGGCGGGTGATTCATCATCGGCGTCGTCTTCTCTCTCCTTTCTCTGGCTCGGTTGGCTGGCTGGCTGGCTGGTCTGGCTCGCTCGCCTGGCTTGCTTGGTTTCTGGCTTTCTGGCCCCTGGACACCCTCCGTGCCCCCCTCGCGCTTCGGAAACCCCTTTCCTCTTTCTCTCCTCTATCAAGCGCCTCTTCCTCCATCTCCTCCTTCTCGGACCTATGTACTCGTTTTACTCCTACACTGGAGCCGTACCAACATGCAAGTTCTGGCTCGGCAGGGCGCTCTTTCTCGCTGTTCGCTTATAGGTATTCCCTGCATTTATACCCGGGCAGATCCTGGTGTCTGCGACCGCCGAGATATCTGTGCTCGATCCCGCTTAAAATTTCAAGCGAACCAACGCGGTCGAATCTGCATCACGATTCACACCTCGCGGCGAACGTTTTAATAATCTCTGCTCTCCCATTAATCATCTTGCTTTTCGTATACAGAATGCTAATTCAGATCCTACGATCGTATGATTTATTCCTGCGTTTGTATCGCTAACGACTCTCCTCTTATCGTTTCGCTCTCACCGCGTTATGCTCCAAGTGACACGGGTGTTCAGACGCCGCTAGGAGGAACCCCTTGTGTGTTTAGCTTTCGGCTTAAGGACACATTCCCCTCGGTTCGGTGTGTGTCCGATATATCCCCGAGCCCAAGATATCCGCACTTCCAGGTACACCCACTATAAGGGCGAGCAGACCGTCGCTATAAAACATGCGAAACGATATATTACCCGGCGATATCACTCTCCGGGCACTACGGGGCGATACGGTAATATTTCGCCCCGGGAACGCTCGGAAATGTCGGCGGTGTAAACACTGCGGGGGCACGGGCAGAGATCACCACCACCCCAGAGCTAGCGAGAAGAGGAGGCTTCTCTTATTTCCTGCTCTTGGCCCTGACGCGCGTTCCCTCGTGTCAACCCGTGTGTGTTGCCCCGGCGCGGATCGAATATGATGCTTCTCCTCGTCTCTTGCTCCTTGCACGCCCCGTGCGCTGCCAACGATTCAATTATACGAGACACGGAACCGTGTGCTCGCGGCTGCTCCAGGATTGATGGCCACGATCCCCGACATACGGCATGGGATTTCCTTAGACACGCGTGGGCAGGAGGGTATAGAGGTGTCTCTGTCCGAAGTTCGGAGTATCTTTCCGCGTTGCCTTTCCCAAGAATTTTTTTTACATCGCCATTCCTATCGAGTCTAGATAGTTCGATGATCCTCCATGACGGTTGCGTGTTCCTAGCGAGACTGTGTTGTATGCCCGAGTCCCGCGTGAAATATCGTACCGTTCCGAGGAGCTTTGGGGCTAGAACGGACCACCTTCGGTTCCGAAGGTGGGATTCCGGTAATTCGACGCGTTCGAGAACAGAGGAAGACCGATGGAGCCGAATCCCATTGGGAGAGACAGAGATGCCAGGTTGCAGGGTGGAGGAGGATGAGTGAGAGAGAGATAGGGGTCGAGGTAGAGAGACGTGGGTTGGGTATGGGGGATAGAGTAGGGGCGGGAGGGCGTTCCACGGCACCCTGCATGGGGTAGCTTGCAACCTCACGCGACACTAGAGCCATCTATATCCCCGGAGATTTATGAGTTCCTGGTGCAGCGGCTGCTCGCAGCAACTACACACCGCACGCAGCAGTATCGGTCCCGGGTACGGTGTTGGTGCTGCCCCCTGTCGCGACTGGCGTGCTGTTGCCCCGCGGGGGTTACGCGCAATTCGCGCTCGTGCAACGGTCGCCCTGATAAAAAACCGTCGACTCGATCTCAATCCCCGATGCTTCTGCGAACTTCCTCTGTCTCTCTCACTATGTGTGTCCTGTCCGCGATCCGCCACGGACACGCTGGCCCGGTTCGTTTGTTGCTCTTTCCTCTGTCTCCTCCTACCTCCCCACGCCGACTTGAAATATCGATCATCACTGTGCTCCCTTCGCGTTTATAGACTGCGAAACGCGTTCGAAATTATAGTTCGACGCGGTCACGGGTGTTGGGACCGCGATTCGACCAACGAAGTTGCCGTGTCTACGTTCCGTGAGGAATGGGCATTTCTGGTCGTTTTACGCCAAGTTCACGGTGGCTCTTTTTTTCATTTTTCACTCTGGAGATATGGTCTGTTTCCAGAGCGGTGGTGGGCAAATTGATTATATAGATGAAAGAGTTTTGAATAACGGATGGAATATAGAAACAAGTACTTTGACGGTTTTCATTGATTACACGTGGAAATTCAAATTTTTATAATACTATGACAGTTTTTGAATGCGTCGACACCTGGTGAACAGACATTTAATCTTATGGACTGTTTAAAGGATGACGATTTTAGATACCGCTGTTTTTTAATATGTATTAGTCGAATAGAATTTGCTCAACTCTGGTGTTTAGTCGCTTTTAAATACTGTTGTGACATGTTAAGGGACATTGAATTAATATTAAACAAGAATATGCATAAATTTATGGACTGACCTGATATCTTTGCCTTGCAAGTCCATTAATTCAGAACCCGTAAATAGGCTAATAAGACCAGTATTACAGGAATATTGCAATGATTATTGAATTATTATTGAATAATCTATATTATTCTTCTGCTTATTTTTATGTAATATTAGATGTCTGAAAATATTTGTCATAATATATTAGCAACATCTAACTGCAACACAAACTTCTATTATGCTTGTCTGCTACTAAAATTTGAATGTTCAAATGGAGAACCAATATGTAAGACATTGAGAAATTATCCGGCAGATGAAAGATCATGCAAAATAATACATATCAAATCCAGTACAGGGGCACAACAAATTTTCCGCTATACCTAATATTACTCCAGACACATCGTACGATCTGAAATTTCAGTACAATAACATCGACAATTAAAAGAATTATTTCGAAGTACTTGTTAAAAAAATTACGAAAGTCAAGGAAAACGTGTGGACAGTGTATTCCCCGAAGCAAGATTTTCCGGAGGAAGTAACAGGAAATAGGGTGAAAGCAATCGGTGGGATAGAAGCGAATCGACGGGAAGGCAAGGCACTCTCTCGCAAGTCGAGATTTTTCAAGTGCCCCCTCGACGCGGCCGTCCATTCGCGCAGCTCCGCGATATCCTGCAGGGGTAACCCCGATGAAAATACTGGTAGAGAGAGGGGTTTACTCGGTGGTGGCACCGAGGGTACGGGACGACGACAACGATATGAGTACCGGTATCTACCTACCTATGCTTCTGCTCTCCAACCCAAACGCCGCCCCACCCTCTTGATGCGGCCGGTTTACGAGCAACCTGTGGTAACGAGAGCGATAGATAATAACCGCTCCGTGCTCAACCCCCATCCCTTTCCTCGTCCTATCCCGTTTCTATCCTCTCTCCCTCTATCCCAGGACCGCGTACCCAGCAGCACGTGGATATTACCTTCGTGGATATTTTTTCTCCATTCGCCCGGTGTCCCGATTCCTCGAACGGCTATCTTCTCCAGCCGTCGTGTACGTTTTCGTTTTCAAGACTATACTCGACGATGAAGAGCTTGGAGATTTTCGAGATCGTTCACGTAAGAAGCGTTTGAGAACCGTTCGGAACGCCATATGTAATAAAGAGTATTTTAATATGGACAGCTTTAGGGAACCCGTGATTATTAAATATTGAAGAAAAACATGATTTGGGTAATTTTGTGTAATCCATGAGCGATAAGGTAACTTATGAAAATTCCCCATATTCTGTAATAATTGCTGCTGTTACTTTATCAGTGATTTTCTAGCAGTATTATAATTAACTTTACATCCACAGTACACTTTTGGGTCTAATCCAAACCTAACACAACTCCTGGACCTTTTTCTATAAACTATAGATTATAGAGTGGAGGGTAAATTTTGAAATAATATTAGTTGTAAGAGGAATTGGTACCTGATCCATACCGAACCGGGGTCCAGCCTCGAATCCTCTGAATGACGGATAAGGTTGTTTTGCCGCGTCCTATTGAGATTTGTGCTTTTCGGTTTTTGCGAGCTTTGAGCAACATTAGACTCCTCGACGTAAAGGCACGCGGAACGGGAATTTATCGCGGCTTAAAAAGTCCGGCTTCCTTCGGAAATCCTGATAAATGCGCGAAGGAGCAACGCTCGTGTACGTACATTAAACTCCGGCGGGGCTCGTTGCAGAGAGAGTCCCGGGGGCTAGAAGGCGAAGTGACTCTAGGCCGAAAAGCAAACTACGGCAAAAATGAAATACAGCCGCGGTACAAACAAACGTTACAGCCAAGCAGCCCGATTCGTAGCTGCTCCTTGAATAAATTCCAAGGATTTCTTCCTGCTCGATTCCACTTGCGAAACATCTTCATTGGATGTTTCTTAGAGTTGAACCCTTCGCTATGTTTCATATCTTTTTTGTTAGTGTTTCACTCCGGTGAGTCAGAGTTTGCGGATGTTGCTTTCCGAAGACTTGAGTGAATTATCTAAGAGAATGAGTGGAATAGATTGATTAGTACTTGACGTTTATTAGTAGTCGGTTGATCTGTAAACAAAATCACATGTTCTATTGAGCGATTAATTACCAAGACACCAAGTAATTGTTTAACTTTCAAAGATCATTTATGAACAAAAATATCAAACACAAACATACCCGCATATAATACACACTTGAACTTCACAAATTTCAATTGAGGTCTGGTTCAAAGACAATACATTCACCCCCAAAATCGTTTCACCCCACACGCCCGTCACGATTTTACCCTGCCAAAGTCGATCGTAGTAAAATTTAGAAATCAATTTCGTCGGGATTACGCGAACGGCCGAAAAATCAGTCGATCAGAAATAAAGGGAATAAACGCCCTAGCCCCCGTCAATGGCGGATAAGTTTCGGGGTGAGGATGTTCAGGGACGTTGCGAAGAAACAGGTCGTACAAGAGGGGTAAGATTGAACAGTTGGCGCGAGTTTGCGGCTGTGAAATGTGCCGACCTTGCCAAGACCCGAGGGGGGAGAACATCCTCTCTCGCCTACCTTTCCGCTTTCTTTATCCGTTTTTGTCACGACCGCTCGACAGCGTGGCCAGGGCAAACAACATTTTCGAAATCTTTACAGAAATAAAGCGCAACACTTTCCGCCCCCGTGGACATCCGTGATTTATTCGCTGGCCGGCGGCGACTGCGATCGCGAGCGGTACCCTCGAGTTATGACAAATAGAGCCACAGGAACGGGAAAGAATCGTCTTGGAAAATAAAGACAAATAGAAACGAGGATTCAACATGCTATTGCGCTCGAGAAGAATATTTGTGGTTAGCCTGAGATATGGAGATTTGATGTATTCGCACTTTTCCATGTAGATTTGTTGAGGAACGTTTCTTAGTTATTTAGTCGGATACTGTAAATGGAAAGAATTTCGGGGAATATGCAAGAAATTTTGCTGAAACTCGATAGTGTCAGGATTTGTAGCTTACGGAGCCTAGGTTATGGGGATGTTGGAACTCGACGGTTTACCCTGTCGGCCATATGCATAGATCCTACGACATTAGATTCACACGTTTCGTTCGAAAGAATTACATTTTCGTAATATCTCTTGCTTAAAACTTCCACACAATAATCAATGCATCTACTTTTTCCATGCAAAAACTCCGTACTACCACGATTGCCAGACGAGAAATCCTACTACATACTCTAATTCCACAAATTACGTTATCAGATCTTTCAAACCGGTCTATTAACCAGCAAGTATTCTTCCTCGAAGCATTATCGTCCATTCCGAATATGTTGGGCAAAACCGAATCTGCAGACAACTCCACCAAAAGAAGATTTCTGACACCCTCTATTCTTTCGTCCAGAGTCAGAAATATACAAATTCACTTTCCATCCGTGGAAGGAAGCAGTACGTACCATCTCGGGGGCATCAAAAGGTGGTAAGAAAGGGAAAAGAAGGACGATGGAAGGGGTTGCAGAGGGCACGAAGCGGTTATAAAAAGGGAGACAAAGGGCGAGCTGGGTAGGGACGCAACGGAACTGGCAGCGGATTGGCAATGCGCTGGCTCGGGTGTCCTGCCACTCCACCCTAAGACATTTCACAGACCCAACCCCTTTCGCTCTTAACGCGAGCTATCGATATCCCCGAGATACAGACACCAGGAAAGCCGGGGCTCAACGTGCGTGTGGCTGGACAAGGCACCGCGTGCATTCGTCCCCATTACAAAAGGAGCTGAACCAGCGGCCCGACGACCCCGACCCGCCGTCGTGTCCTCGACACGTTCAACATATGAACGTACCCCTGAGGAGTCGAACCTTGAAAACGACCGAGAGCTGCACACCGTTCGACGATTCGCCAACCAACCTCCTCCTCCTCCACGTCGAAACGAATGGCGGTCTGTGTTCGGTATTTCCTTTTCAAAATGTCTCTCGCCGTTATCCTAGAGAAAATCGACATGCTGTTTCTTACACGACGAGTTTAAGAACCCTGGTCCACGTAATTGAGAGGTAGAGAAACGGTGTACGAAAGTCGCCTTTAGAAATGTTGGAAATATGTCCAAGGACCCAAAGTGGACGATGGTAAACGCTCGGGAATTCTACGAGAACGCTGATGGATGAGGAGATTAGCTCTTCTCACGTACTCTTTGGCTGCTCTATTTGCCGGCCTTGTCTTCTCTAACGGTACCGGAGGAGGTGCCGGCATTGGGCTCGTAACGAGATTGGTCGCTATGTCATGGAGGTGTTAATGTGCTTTGGGTGTGGGTTATCTAAGAGGAGGGAGCTGGAGCTGAGGATTCAGTAATCCTTATTGTAATTATTAATCGATGTTCAATATTACCTTAACCTTTTAATGCCCGATGTTGCACCGGTGTAACACTCATTTTAAAAGTCCCACGTGAAATTCTGTCGCCGGTTGATATTTAACGTTTGAAACGAAAACGAATAAAATGGGTGAAAATGTAAAATTGAGAAATTCCCATAATTGTGAAATAACGATGTAGGGGTCTGTGTAGTACATTTTCAAAGCACTTACTCAGTATTCATACAGCGATAACGAAGAGTATACTTCTACGATCGGAAAAAAGTCTTTTCGATCTTGCATGAAACAGCTGACAGTCACCTAACGCCGCACGTTTCTGATTTCTGTTCCAGGTGAGTGGCAGGCTGCATCCACTGTCTCTGTAATGCCAAATAGATGGTCGATGTGCGTATCTGTCGATCGTCAATTTATCGGTTGCGGCGAATCGGATGCTGCACCCGGTGAGTGACGAACCCGCCTCACGCTCCCCCGCGCCAGCCAACCACCACCACACTGACGTCCGGTACAAGCCTAGCATTGTCGTAGTTCTCCATCCACCGCCATCCCCCAAACGTTTCTGGTCTCTCTATCTGTAGTTCCTGCTTTGACGCAGTAGTGTTGTAGATAGAGGGGGTGAGTTATCGGAGTAGTTCCAGACTTATACGGATCTCTGGTGAATTTCGGAATTGCGAAAGATCGCGTCCGGATGTGTAGAAAGCGAGGAAGAACGAGAGTGAGAGAGAATAAGTGTGCGTGTGAAAGAAACAAGCGATATAGCAGAAGAAAAATAAACTCGAGAAACCGAAAAACGAACGACAGGACCGTGGTAAAGAAACAAGGAAACAGGGAGAAATATCGTAGATATTATATCAAAATCTCGTCCGTTCGTCCTTTAATTTTTTTTTTTTTTTTTATTTTCAACCGTTTCGTTGTTTCTCGGCGGTACGGTGCGGTAGGGTGCGCGTAATTCAATTTGAAACCTAAATACGTAACGAAAAGGCTAAAGAGAGAGTGAGAGTGAGAGAGAGAGGTAATATTAGTAAGTTAACGCTTAGGAAGTTAGAGGAGCGTCCGCGAGCGTCGACGCGGGCGCAAAGAAATACTCGAACGAGGATCAGGGTTTGGGGAGGGGGTGGAATTCGACGACGACGTAATTCGCACGTTTTTCCCGGTGACCATTTTGTTCCTTTCTCGCGGATGTATAAAAAAAAAATGAACGAAATAAAGATAAAAGAAAGAACATTCTGGCGACACGTCTCGCGGATCTCCTCCCCCTCACCGCACCCATGTGTCCCGTTCACATAACGTACTTCCGTATTATTTTTTTTTTTTTTTTTTTTTTTTTTTTTTTTCTTTGGATCGCTTCTCGAACGTGTACGTACGCTCGGCGAGATACACCCCTTCCGGAGCGTGTCGCGCTAACGACTGCTGTTGATGTTATATATGTTTTTGTTAATTCTTTTTTTTTTTTTTAATCGTCCGCGGACACGACACGAGAACACGTTTCTTTTTTGTTCTCAATCGTCGCCGATTGGCATCGAGCTTAGCTTGGCAAAACGGTCGACGGGTATATCGTGGGGCGGCGAGGCGCGACCTCTCGATCGGTACGCGGCGCCACGATGGGAAACGTGTGTCTTTCGATCGGTACAAATTATATATGTTGAATGTTCGATAATTTTGTTAAATGTTATATAGAAATCGTTTATGCGAGCGGCGCGACCGCGCCGGGTATTTACTTCCCTTATCCCCCCCCGAGTCGGAATAGCTTTCATAATTTGGTTTGTACGTTCGAAACGGAAACTTTATAACAAGATGATCTTCCGTCGGGTTCTTCGTCTTCTTTTTTCGTTTCGTCGTTTAAACCACCTTTCCCCCTTCCTCCCCTCGTCGGTTACGAAACGGATTGTCGGAACAAACGAACTCGGGGATCGGACCCCTTCGATACGAGCAAGGATTATTACATTGTACGTACCTACCCTAGTACCTAGACGCCTAAACTCCAGACACGAGATGCGTGTGTGTGTGTGCGCGCGTGGCGCTATCCTAAGCAGTAACACAACTATTCTAGTTAATGAATGTATACGAATAGCCGCTAAGAGACACGCAAGAGTAAAACACAGTTTTAAAAACGCAGTATTTCTAAGAGGAAAAATTGTAATGTTAATAATTATTTATTTTGTGGATCTCGGTGATACGAGCTAGAATTCCGAAAAACGGGAATAAAAGGTGGGGAGACGCGAGCGAAACACGGTGTTGCGCGGCGGTAACGTAATAGCTACGTGTCTGTTTCCCCTCGTCCCCGGGCTCTGTGCTGTTGCGTGCTGTTGTAAAACAACGTCGTTCGAGACAGGGATCATTCAGGCGCGAGTAGTGCTCGTGCACCAGCAGGCCTATTTTAGGGGTAGTAAACGAGCGTCGTAAGCGGGTAGCAGCCCCGCCTCCCCCGCGCGGCCGATCACTCTCTTGTAAACGCGGTCGTCGGCGAGGAAGAATTTTTTGCTGTAAACACGGCAAAGCGAAAAATCCTCTTTTGTAACATATTAGGGTATTAATTGTTTACCAATCGGAATACCTGATTGTAATGTAACCCGAGAGCGACCAGGACCGCACCTGCCGCCTATATATATATATGCGTGAACGTTGTAATGGATTATACAAGACTTAGGGGGCGGTTGCTGTTCTGAACGCTGAATTGTAATATTTTACCTTGATTATACGATTACTAAGAAAAAAAAGGAACAAAATAAATGCGATATGTAAACCTTGATTATTGCGTGTTTTTTGTCGCTGTATTTCTTTTTTTATTTTTTCATTTCTGCCCGACGGCCCTGGGCCGCAACCAATCCACCACACCTGTGAAAACACCTCCTGTGCGTCCAAACCCGCTTCCACGTTTCCCGTAATAATTCCCCCCCTCCACCGTTCCCGTTGCACACCGTATGCGCGCTGTGATTGTTCACGAGATATAGCAGCTTTTCGCCCAGCTTCTTTTTTGAAATTCGCACTGTAGATTGTATGGAAATATGCACATTCGTTTTTATCAATGTAGATGACATTTTTTGGGGGGACAGGGGGATTGAGCAGAAAGGGTTGGAAGCGGATGCCATTGGGTTTTGGAGTTAGTGGTCGAATTTTGTGAAAATTAAATTAATACTTTTATAAGTGAATGCCGAACTTCTTAACGTATTTTTTTTTCGTAAATACAGTTATTGTATTTTAGTTATATATATTCGTTTGAGTAATGAAGAATTCTGATTTACAACCCTTTCGTTCAATCCCGTTTCCTCACCCTTAGACCACTGATTCGATTTACCTTTGTCAAACGTAACTCTCATATATTCTCAATATTCTAGAATTTGATGAATCCTCCTTTGTCATACGGGGTCAAATTGGTCCAGTATAAAGGAGGAGGTGTGACAACATACGGTTAAAACTATCATTCACAAAAGTCTTCCGCATAGAACAGCAACAAAACGAACAAGTTATTCCCATCATCGGTTCACACAATCGCTATGCATTTCCCTATTCGTCATTCAAACTCCCACAAACCACCACCGACGTTCCACATTCACCGACGGTCTTCGCATCGTTACGCCACCTTCCCGTCACTCGATTACGCAACGATCGTTCGCGGTTTACGTAACACATCGACGTAGGATGGCAAGAAGGGGAGGTCGATCACAACGATAAATCCGGTGTCGTTCGGACTTAAGGGTAGTTGGGTAAAACGAGGAGAAAGATATTTCGCGTGGGCATCGTTGTCAATTCCTGGCCGATAACCCCCGTGGGGTGGGGGCTGGACGTGCAACGGTTGCTTTACGACGCTTAAGGCCGCCGCGTTAGGCGTCCTCGGTGTCCTCGTCGCGGTGTGCGGGTCCGCCTTAACGGGCGTTGCGTTGATCCGGGGTCGAGCTTTCTCCACGACGGCCCATAAGTCTCGCGGTGCTCCGGGATATTAATATGTTATTGCGGAAAGACGCCCTCATGAAAGTCGACAAGGACTGGAAAAATATGTCTCGCGCGTCTCGACGTCGTCGTCGGTCGTCGACGACGATAGGGGTGGCGGCAGGAGCTGAAGCGGGGCTCGCCTATATGCCAGAGGGATGATGCCGCCGGCTGCTGCCGCCCGGCCTTACACACCCACACCGTCCCTTGTTACTATCGTGCACGACGCGCGGGGTGTGGTCGGGCCAGAATTCACCAGACGCCATTTGTATTAATGAAGCTCCCGACAATGGTGCACGCTCGATGAATTATGTACCTGGGTTCGAACCCGAACGAAACGCTTGTTCGCCGGCCGATCCGCCGGGCTCTACTTTGCCAGTGACCTCACGCATCCGCGCGTCCTCTTCGCTGGACAGGCGCAACCCCCTTAACGATCCCCCGCGAACCTTGTTCCTTGTAATCCGTTTCGTGGGATCTTGCGCGCGTTACGCTGCACCGGCTTCGATCACGACGGTGTCTGGTGGCTCGCGATATAGTCCGAAACGCGTTGTATCGGCCAATGAACAATATTAAGACTTTTGGTATACATATACAGTTGCTCGAATAAACATGTTTTTGTTAATGATCAATGATTTAGTTTTTTATTTCTGCACTCCTTTCCCGTTTGTTTGCTTGGTTTTCTTAAAATTTTTCTTTGCTGTTTATTATTAAGTTCTGATCCTCGGTCCACTGTGTCATTGGGTAATCTGTAGACTGCGGATATTTATGCAAATTCGCCATTTTAGATATTAATTAGTCTTATTATGTTGATAATATTATATAAATATCATTACGTTTTATTAAAGTTTACTATAAATGCATAAACATTCGCAGTTTAGTAATCCGTGTTCCGTTTCCTTTATTAATATGTATTCACAAACAGAAACTAAAAGAACTGGAGAATTTATTGGTCCCCCTTCATCTTAATTCGAAGAAGGTTTGTCTGAAGGATCTAACAGGAACACCAGAAGCCTTTTTAGAATTTTACTGAAACAATTACAACGCACGTTGTACTTATTGCAATGTAAATCTGTAACTCGATAAAAATTCGGCATTCGATGACCGACAATGTTACCGACCCAGACCATTCAGTGAAGATCAAGTACTCGACAGCCACGATCACCCCAAAAAATTCCAATTTGTCGGTTACTCCCTTAAACGTCTCAACATCTCGGTAAAAACACAGATATTCTCACCGTAGAAGTCGTTAAGCCTGTCGCAAGAACGAGGATGTACATTTTTCCACTGTTCAACGACACGAGAAACGACCTTGAGCAAAGAATAACACCCTTGTCGGTCCGTGGAACTTAAGTTCCGTCCACATTTGACCCGTGAACCATCCACCCGAAACAGCTGCTGGTTTAACTTCCATTCACCAGGGGCCAGCTTAACCCGAGAAACATATCAAGGATAATCCAGACGTGGCGGCAAACGGCCGGTTCCTGACGTTCCTTGGTACGTAGCAGGAATCGCGAAGACTATTGCCCGAGCCGGGCAAGAAACCCTCGAGATTTCCATCAAAGATGGAAAGCTCCCCCCGTCTGCGTAAGCGCGACCCATTACCGAAAGACGTACCGGGCATCCATCCCCGTCCCGGCGTGGATAAAACGACCGCTTTACTTCGGATTACAGGGGTGCAATTTACAGCAGACGCGAGAGCACCTGTTCAGTTCTTGAAGAAATGGAAAAGGTGGCCGGAGGGGTGGCGCTTCGGGGGTGTGGGAATAGCGTGCCTCGCAAACGTTGCGGTAATTGAATCCCAGTAAGTCCCCCACCCCCACCCTATATATAGGTGTACTTGCTCAAACATACAACTTCTCCCCTCTGCAAGCCTTATTCCTCTACACACGTTTGGCCTCCTCGCCTTATCTCTCTGCGAATCTTCGATGATTCCACGAACTTACCAAAGAATCGTTTGATCCACTAACACTCCCGAAGGCACGGAATCACAGATAACTACGCGAAAGACATTATACTCGAAGTATCCCACAGGGAACTACAGTGAAGTTTGGCGACAACAGCTGGTCCAGTCGAGCACTTCCAAAGGAGCCAGAGAAGTGTCCACGAGCTGCGACCTCAGGAACTTCGGGGGTAATTTAAAGAGAAGCCATCAGTAGAAACAGTTCAGACCTTCTACCACGCCATTTATCCATAGTTACACAGGGTGATCCTCTCGCTGGGGAAACTAAAGGCCGTTCCGTTCTAAACGATCACCCTACGAGAGGATGACCCTATACTTCAGTATCCCAGCTACGCTCTGCTTGTCCAATATTAAGAATAACCCCATCTTCTTCGTGCCCCCTCCAAATCTCAAACAAGAGAAGCAGGCTACTAGCTATAGCGTTCGGTGAACAAGCTTCGCTACTTCAAGAGAGAAGGATCCTGATGCACGACTCTCACGTTTCACGCCGGCACCTTAACCAGAGGGGCTGATACGGATGGTGCACGGTGTAGACGAGTCCTAGGTAGCGTGCTCCGCCCTCATATAATTACTTCACGCTCCGTACTCCGTAGCACGGCGGTCTGAAGCGTACGAGCGCGTGGTCCTCGGGCGTACAGCCCGCGTCGCTCCAACCCTCTTTCTCCCCAGCCCAGGAGAGTATTCCGGTGGCGTACACCGGCGTGTTCTTGCGGGGTGGTTGGGGCTCTCTGCTCGGTGTGTGCGTGTTCCAGCGCGTGTCTTGCCTCGCCACGGCGGAAGGGTGTGAGAATAGGTTGCCTGGCTGGTGCGCGGGGGAAGGAGATCGTTGCGGAAGAGGAGGGGTTATTAGGCAACGCAGCACCTCATCCCTCATCCGCGTAACCGCACCGCAGCGTGTATTATGTAACAACACGGAAACGAACTGCGGACCCGGCCGGTCGCCCGGTCGGTCGCTCGCGAGCAGTGCACAGTGGCGAGAGACCCATGGAGAGACGCGAAGGGATGCCACGTCGCTGTTGTTGCTCCTGCTGCTGCTGCCAGCGCCGCTGATATGACACGACGCCTGAACAACACTGCCCCCCTTCTCCTCCCGCACGCAGAATAAGCGTTTTCCTTACTCGTAACTCTCGGTCCACTCTCTTAGCTCGTGTCGGAGCAACACTGATTTCGGATCTTTTCGCTGTGGTACTGATTTTATCGAATGGGTGGACGCTTTCTTTCGATTGTTTGTCTTGATTTTTTGGGGATGAAGGAGGTCCGTTGTGGGAATACACGTAAATTTTCGGAATGGTCGACCTCTGATGTCTTCTTCGTAAGAAAAGTAGCGGTTTCGTGGTGTTTATTACTCGTAATTGGCCATGTATTGTTTAACGGGTTTAGGATTTTTCTAAGTCCGATTCCTTATTGGCGCCATTGGATTATCGATCATTTGAGTAGCCAGAGGCGAGTATGCTGGTTATTATTCTCTAGTGTTGATGTCTAAGAGATGAAAGATGTTGACATTCGTCCCTGTTGCTTCTAGATCTGTGTCTACAGGAAACGTATTTCACTATTTACTTGAAATAATTCGTACAGAGACATTGTAAGTTCCACATTCTCGAACGTTTGATCTTTTCTTGATTCTCGGAACAGGAAATGTATTATCCTGTCGTCGACGCGTTTCTTCAGGGCGCGATGTCTCCGCGGAGGTTCGAACCCCACGACAGCCTCATTATTCGAACACTTCTTCTTGGACTCTTCTTCTTGTCGGCCCAATTTCCGGTCGACGAAACACGTTACTGCGCCGCTGACACGTATCGCTGTCGCGGCTAGCAGCGACGTTCTTTTCCGCGTTTCAGGAGGAACCGGATTGGTGGCGTTCCCCCCACCCCCTCCCAGGTGGCGATATATTTTTAACGGGGCCCGCTCTCTAATTTCGTTACGGCGGCCTATAAAAATGTCGGGGCTGACGCACGAGCGCTCTGGTTCCGAGTACCGTCTGCCAAGATAACGCGCGATTTCTCGTACGTCCACGGGGCCGGTCGTACCCTCACGGGGGCCGGTGTTTTCCGTGTAAATAGTGAAAGAAACTGACATCACCTGGCACACCCTTTGATCTACTCATCCGGGCAGTTAAGATGTCAGGGCTTCTTATTAAAATAATTTAAGCACCACGCGGCGAGACGACTCCCTTTCCACGAAATACATCTCGCCCCCCACCTCCCGCGACCGTTGCGCGGGAATAAAACCGTCGATGAGGAATGTTCACCGTGGCCCTCGGCTAGTTAGTTAACGCCCGAGAAACTCTTGTCACGGCCCCTCTCGAAAGCTTTCGCGTGGACCTCGTTATTTTTGCGCCGGTCGGCCTTCAATTTCGAGCGAGCGATCGTCGCCTCTCGGCTACGACGAGATTTACTCTGCTGGACAGTCGCTGTCGATTAATAATATTTCTCTGATGATAATCTGCTTCTGAATGTTAATGCTAAAATAATTATTTTTTCACTTATTATTATACTTGTTTTTTATTCGCTGGGAAACGAATCGGCTATCATTTATTCTGGTCTATTGTGTTACAATTCTGTATATTTAGCCATTCAGGACGATTCATTTTAATTCCACGCACTTTAATCTTCTTCGGCCTACAGAAACAATTGAAGCAGTTCTACTATTTTGCAATTATAACGATGCCGTAGATGACTTCAACGTGTTCAAACTGAATTAAGGATCTAATATTATACTCGAAGTGTATATTTCCAAAAAGCTGTTATCGATCTGATAGAAATAGATGACCATTCATCGTCGCTAGTTCTACCGTTAAATCTCAACGAAGTTATCCCCTCATTACACATTATACTATACTATAATTAGCAGTATCTCATACAAAGAAGCTCCATAGTAAACGAGCAACGTATTTTTTCAGCCCCATTGGCACCGATACACCGGTTGGCCCATTCCGGTCAGTCCAATTTCCCGAGCGTAGGAGGGGGGGGAGGGGGGTCAGCTCGGTGGCCTGAAAAATTAGCGCCTATTAATCCAGATAGAAACCGATGTAGTCAATAGCAGCTGGACCACGTCGTTGTCTTGGACGGGGTTGTCCAACTAAGGAATAATACAAGCACGCTAGGCAGAGGAGACCGACCTACCCCTTACTATCCGCACACCCGTCGTCCGCAGATAAATCTTCCCGCCCTCTAATTGGCCTTCCCTCCATTTCCTCGTCCCATACCCTCGCTCGACCTATTCCTTCTTCTCTTCTCTTCCCACCTCCCGCCCTCTCTTCCTTTACCCTTCGTTCTCTCTTCCCTAGCCACCGCCGCCTCCTCCACCTCCTCCCCGCTCCTCTTCCCCACACTCCTCCTCGGCCGTTTCTCCTCTTTCACCCGTCTCATCTTGGTTCCACGTCCCACTCTACAGGCCGGGCACGGCTCCAGGAAACGTTCTCACCCCACGACTCCGTACACCACTCACCCCCGTACAATCCTGAACCTCTCTGGCTTCGCATCCAACCCGGCGAATTATTAGAATTATTAGACATTATATTGGCCGCAGAGTGTCCGTTACACCGCCAGAACTCAATTATGAATTAAGTTATCGGACGACGGCCTCGCGAGGATGTATTGTTCCTCCGCTGCGACGCGAGTCGTCGTCGCCATGGTGTGGGGAGTTTTAAGTACTTGTACGATTTCTTTCTTCTTAGTAACTGGATACTAAGTTGAGAGATGGAGGGTTGACCGTACCTTTCTGTTATCGTTACGCCGTGTTTTCGGAGCAATCAGGCTGTTCTTTCCACTTCTTTTATCCTCGTATCCCCCTTGGATGAATTTACAGGAAATGATAGTCTTGGATTTTTCTGTTAGTATATTGTATTCTCATAGTTCTATAACGATTGAGAACACCTTCCTTTTCCGAGTATTATTGCAATTAATAATATTATACTCACATAAATGACAGTTATGTGATATTATTACATTCAGTCTTTCGGAAAAATTATTTGAACAACTGTATTTTACATATTAAATAATCTATCTTTATGTGTATATTTAAATTGATTATAAAGTCTTTAAAAAAATCATTACACTATTGGTAGATAGCAGAATATATTTCTACTTGTAGCTACGTTATTGTCAGATAAGACGTGCAACATTGTTTGTATTGATTGCTTGAAATATTATTATTGATAATATTATCTTACTACAGTGAATCCATCTTACTGAACTGTATACCTGATGTAAATGTACTGGTATTTTTTGAAGGTTAAAATTGTATTCTTAAAAACTCGAATAGCCGTGGCCGTGTTGTTTGGAAGATTGTAAAACGCTTCTTTCAGAACCGCCGACAGGACCTCTGGCCTTAACAAAGAGAAAATAGAGCAACTCCGCGATTTACCTGGCAGTAAAAGTTGACCTCGAGCTGTCTTGTATTTCGTCGAGTATGGCACTGTTTTTATCTTGTCGAGATTCATTGGGGCGATGGGACTTGTTCCCCGAGAACCTTGAATTCTGAATGGCCACGACATTTCTGGAAAGGAAACGGCGTTCGCAAGATTCGAAGTTGGTTGGTTCAGTCACGGAATTGTGAAAATTCGTAAATTCTTTTCTCTTCCAATATATCTCGTCGAAAAACGATGTACCTGGTTCATTTAATTATCAACTATGGCAATATCCTTTAACCCATCAATCGTCAGAATCAGAATTCACAAAACCATAAAAAAACCCTTCTTCCTAAAAATAGATAAAACGAATAAAAATTTGTTAGAACATTTCCTTCAAATTCATTCTTCGATATTCCATTCTAATGAACGATCGATCCACCCTTGCTCGCTTCATTACGTCTTAATCTCTGCATCTCGCATGCGTAGATGACGTGACATTCGAATAATATTTCTTTCAAATACTACAATATACTAATCCTATTGATATACCAAAAATTTATGAGTCAATGACTAACTTATTTAACTTCACTCTAACTTTCGTTTCCAGCAAACAGAATGTACCAATCACGATTCAAATTCACCTCCCTAAAAAAATGCACAAAGTCAATTCCGGAAAATTCTTCGGCACCACGAAACAACAAACACCAAGGCAACGAGGCATATTTTACCTGACGTGACCTCGACTCGTCGCATCAAAGCACCCTCGGTCCCATCGTTGGACCCTAGAGCCGAATTTTGTCGGGATGCCTTAAAAACCGTGGCCCGAAAAACGCGGGCCCACCGCACAGTGTTTTCGGAAACTGTAACAATCCGACGACCTAACGGGACAGGTCGGTCGAGGATGTTTGCGGAAACGTCGCCGATCGGTCCCCGTCACGCGTCAGCTCCTTTATCTCGCTGGTCAGAAAAGAAAGAAAAAAACGTACGGTATCTCATTGTCCCTGGGAAATAAAGGCGAAATAGAGGACGAGGGCCCCCGGGGTCCGCCCGCGCTCTATTTCCCAGGCGTTGCGTGGAACCAATGAAGGGCGTCGTAAATCTAGAGCAACCCGGGCGGTACCTTTTTGCCGGTTTATTTCTCGGTTTGCGCTCGTTTTTTCCGGGGCTTCTTCCTGTGGAAACGTTTTGCGTCCATCGGCGGAGAGTGTACACGGAACGTATCGATGCTCCGTTCGGAGTACGATTTCCGGCGGCGGACTCGGTTAGCCTGGACTGTCGAATATTTTGACAAATTTGTTTTTTGTACGGGACCGGGAAATAATTTATGAAAGCGATAGTCATGTTACGGAATGTGGTAGAAGAATTAAATATGGGCTTTAAGGATGTCCTAAACATAAATTCTGAGAAGTCTCGTTTGTACGATTCATGTCTAGAATTAGAAAAATTAACTAACGAAAAACTGAGTAAGAACTGAAATGTTTTATCAGACGTGTCGATCCCTTTTTTAAGGCTATTCTTTCACTTTCAACGTGAAACTAGGTATTGTATGAAAAGCGATCATTGTTATGTTGATGATACTGACCACAGTTCCTTTCTCAATGTCCATTCGATTTGATATTACTTTTTCATGTTGGTAGAACCTCATTTATCCTCTTTCTATTACGTTTACTACCGCCCTTAAGGGGGTCATCTTTTTTTTGGAGTATATTGAATATTAAAATGATATCCCCTTACGGGCAAACAAAACAAAACAACTAAAAACCAACACTGTAACTTGTTCGACAACCAGCCAATCATCGAACCGTCGTAAAATCAATGAGGCAGGAAACATTCGTCGACGTGGCACGACAAATGGATTCAGAGAGCTCGTTCACATTCAACCGAGCACGATCGAGAGGTATGATTCACGGGACGGAAAATGGCAGATGAGACGGATCTGCGCCTCGGTCGTAGCCAATCTACGGGCAAACTCGACACAAGGGAGCAGGTTGAAAAATAAGCGGAATTTCACTCGCCCCCGGGACAGGGAAAAGAGAGAAGCCGCGGCGATTGCGAAACAAAAGCCACGATAAGTCGCGCCTCTATTGAGTGGTTTCCAGCCGTGGAAAAGGGCTGCTGTGAGCCCTGCGGGGGAAACACCGTGATGGTTATGCAGATCGGCGAAGGGTGGTATGGTATCTGACAACGGTATAATAACTCGGCCCCGCAACCTATACATATACATATATACACGTTGTTGTTCGTACGCTAACGTTGAAATAAAGGCGAACCCTTTTCCGTGGGCTGGGCGTTAAATAATTTCCACGGTGGCTGCTATGCCCCCTTGCACCGTGACGAAATTCGATGCGACGAAGTGATGCGACTGGAACGAGTGTTTTAACCATCCTCCATGCGACCATCACCGTCGCCCCTTCGTTCTTTGTCGCGTTCGCTGTTGCGACGCTCGAACTTTTTTTCCCTCCCCGTGAAGCGAAAGGATTGCGTCACAGATAATCCAGGCGGGCACTGAATCCCGAGTCGGTGGACCGAGGGGGTTTGGCGGCAGCTAGCCAAAAATCGAAAGCAAAAGAAATTTTCCGACGGCGGGACGATGGACGCGGGGGTTGCAGGTTTCGCGTTTCCGCGTCTGTAACTGGCGAAGGGATGAACGCGCCGCGAATACAACGCGTCTCCGTGCCACCACGGAAGAAGGATGGAAGGGACGAGACGAAGAGGAAGCGATATAGGTCCGAGCGAACGAGAGGGTGGTCTATCCCGGGAGGGGCAAGCGGAGCGGGGCAAGGGCGGAAGAGGAGTGCGGCGGGAAAAGGGACCGGGAGAGAAAAGAAGGAAAAAAGGTGAACCCCGGCAACAACGTGTACGTGATGTATTGTAGCGTCGAGCATTCGAGCATCGAGAGGAGGCGACTCGAGCGTCGCGAGGAGAGAAGGAAAAGGTTACCTTCGCTCGTCGGGATGGTTGAAGGAAGAAGGATAGACAAAAGAAGGGGTTGTTCGGTCGAAGGAAGAACGAAGATACGAATGGTGGTTCGCGAGGCACGGGGTGGGTGGGGTTGGGTGGGTGAGATCGGATGGAGTTGGAGGGTAGCAGCTACTCGCGCTAGCGGACGAAGGAAGGAGGAAAATAAGGGGTAGCTCGGCGCCGCCGCCCCATGCTTGGCTTGCAAACTGACTTCCGTCCTCCGCGCGACTATTCAGACGCCGTTGGCGTTTTTACCAACGGCAAGGGAGACGGGGACGGGGGGGGGAGGGCGAAGCTTGGCAAAAAAGAGGAGCAAAACGAAGGAAAGAAGGAACGAGGGGAAAAGAAAAGGGGAAAAGAGAGAAAGGGAGATATATAGAGCGCGGAACTACGGGGCTAGAAGCTGGTCGCCGGGTGCCAGTGCCGCGTTTCCTAGAGGCCAGCCGCGTTCTAGCGACTTCGGTTCTGGGGGCTAGGCGACCGGCCCCTCCGCACGGTCCCCCCCGGTCCCCGTACGAGAACGGCCACCGGTGTCTATAATATATCTCCCGCCTTATCTGCCGCTCGCTGTTTACTGCCCGATAGACTCCGCAGATAGGAAGGACCCTGCATCACCGTCTCGCGAGAGAGCCGAGTCACTTACTTTTATATATGTTGTTACTTACGTCAGAAAGCCACGCGGTAGGGAATTCGTGAGACAAGTTGGAAAATGCTGATGGCCGCCGGGAGATACGGGGGCCGAGCGACGCCCGTCGCCAACGGATGGACCCACGGGCCGAGGCGCGGACTAACCTTCGGCCCCCTCTTCGTGGAACCCACTGCCATCATTCTATACCCCGCTCTCTGTGTCATGGAAAATGATTTAGACGCAACCGGCGGCTACGTATCGCGCCTTGGATTCTTTATGCCGACTTCCCTGATCCGGGCGACACGTCGGTTTCGGAATATACGACGCCGGACGCGTTCCCACCTCTGTCGGCGGGAGGCAAACTCGGGCCACGGGAGGGATGACGATGATGCCGCGGACGCGGGGAACCGTGGAACGGGTCCAGAAGAGGGAACGTGATTCCTTTAATAAATTGGTCCCTGTGATGTTGAACTCGACCAGCCGTTTAACCCTTGTTTACTGGTTCTGGACAGTGTAATCTGATTGGAATTTCAAGTTTTAGTAACATTTTATGATACGAAGATTTTTATTGTGGTTGCGGCGTGGCGGTTTAGTGAACTACAAGAATATGTATAATTGTCCATTTTCGATTTAGTACCATCCAGTTGCAAACATTTCGGTAACACTTTGCATATCAAAATTTATTTACAGATTAGTCGAAAATCAGAACCGTGCACGTTTACAAGACGATCGTCGTTAAGTTACTTCGATTACGAATAATTTCCCGCTAATCACTGTCGTAATTCATCGTTTTTATAAAACCTTGTACCACACCGCCATTAATATCAATCGGTCGAAACGGAGTGTCGCCCCGTATAAGGGTAACGCAGCGGTTAACGCGTTAAATTACCGTAAGAAAGTCCGGTTTATCGCGTGGATCGCCGCGGCGGAAGATTGATCGATCTTACCAAAAATGACGGAACGATTTAGTAGAAAGCAGCAGCGGCCTCTTGGTCGTCGTCTCGGGGAACGATGGGTTCGTAGAAGGGCCACGGGAAAGCAAGAAATCGAAACGCGTCCGTTTAATTCGGCCCCGTCTAAATCGTCCTTAAACGCGATGCAAATGCCCGGCGATGAATCATTTGTAAGTGCAGTTTCAAATTACATTAGGGCTCGCGCTAGGGTGAAGGAGAGGAGGGGGAGGGTGGTCAAAGGGTGGCAGAACGGTAAACCGCGGGCTTTATACGGGAATACAAAATCCCGGTTTCTTGCACCGTCCCGATAAGTTATACGGAGTTCACGAACGTAAAAGATTTCTTCGAGCAGAAGTCCAGTTTCTTTTCGTCCCACGGAAACGTGGCACCGGTATACACCTCCGAACCGCCGCCGCCGCCGCCGTTGGCTTCCCCATCGCTTCTTAACTTCTGCTTTCGTCATCAAACTTTCATGAGGTTCCGAATGATACGTCGGGGGCTGAGAAAAACTTGCTTCGAAATTACCGAGGTCCCCGCGACGGAGACCTCGGGTGCAGTCGAAAATCAGGACGAAGAAACGTCGCGATGGCGAGCCGGGGACCGACAGGGGGGAGAGTTGGCGGAAGGGCGGGAGGGAGGGGTAACGTTGGGCGGAAGGGAAAGGATGGGGAAAGAAAGGAGAGGTGGATCCCGACCCAAATCCAAGGGACGAGAAAACTTGGCTCGTCGATCAGTCGGCGGAAGGAAGGAAGTTCCGGTACGAGGACCGCTGCTCGCCCGCTCCTTGTGTATCTTTGATACCTCGCCCCCGTTCCCTCTACCGCGCCAGCCTGCCAGCCTGGCCTCCTTCTCCCTCTTTCGCCGGCTCATTTTCTTTATTCGCGAGCCAACCGAACGTGCCCGGCAACCACCGTTCGATTGTGTCGCCCGGTACTACCGGAAAACCGCCGAGACTGATCGACGGAATTTCGAACGAACGGTTCGAGTTCGATGATCGCGAATTGAAAATAATTTTGAACCCTTGTACTGGCGTGTTTGTCGGGGGTAAAGGGCTGACGTTGGAATTTAGATGAGACACTATCGAGCGGGTTGAAGACTTTGCTGTCGGGTTTTAGATTGACTGTTTTGATTTTACTGTACTTCGATTTTCACGCTAGATTGGTGGGAAATGAATGGTCAGCCATCATTCGTGTTTGTAGCTAAATGATTTTACTGTGTTTTAAAAATACTGTTCTAATTTTATGAATTTTATTTTTCATTATCTTATACGTTGACACGTTTACGGGCCCCTGTATTAGTTCGGATATACATATATTGTGTAGTTCATTCAAATTCGGCTTTTCCTACAAGCCATATTTTTCCTACTAACCTAATAATAATCGTATATATCTAACTTATAATTCAATTCGATAACATAAATTGTTACCATTTTTATCATTATTATCAAAACATACCAGTGGCCTTCTAGAATTGGTTAAACGGACAAAATACGGTTCATTTTATATGAATTTTCCCTCATTTCGAATATATAATATACTAAATTGTTCACCGAATAATTTTGCGTTACGATATCTCCTTTCGAACAAAAAATTTGTTACCCCATCATCAACGAACAAAAATGCCATTTTAAAGACACTTGCATGAATAAAAGAATAATTAAAACTCTTGTTATCTGTAACTTCATTCTATCCACTTAAATCAATCAATTATTCCGTATCTCCCTTATCTCTTTCAATAAATTACCTTTTGATTGTATCCTCTTCAACACTATTTAAACTATCAATAATAGACGTATTCCAATTCCTCTATTATCACAATCTTAAGCATAGTAAACTAATTAAATAATTCATAACATTTATTTAAAGTACTTGTTACTCGAGTCTAGAACACGAAGCTCCGTTTCCATGCAGCATGGCCGCCCCGGTCCACGGGATCACGCGTCGAACACAAAATGGCACTCAGCGGCGTTAAAGCGTCAACAAATCCTGTCATTAGACAGTAAAATAATTTCGTTTCGAAACGGAAAACTTCCCGACGACGTGTCGTGGGGACGCGGTTCGCCGTCAGCGGCGAGAGATTCGACTGGAAATATCTTTTTCCGTTCGACGACAGAATCGAGAGCCATGTTTCCCAGCGTCGAGACGTGGAATATGGGGGCAGGGAAACAGAGGGGAAACGGGCCGCCGTCGTTTTCGTTCCCCTCGTCTTCGGAGCAATAGCTGCTCGGAACAGCTGTTGTCCTATGGTGAATCGTACTTTGTTCGAGCACCGAGGGAATAGGTCGGAGCAAGTTTTCCCCATGTAGAGGCATTCCCACCCCACCGGCCATTTTTAACTTGCGAATTTTTCGGGGCCTTACGTCAGTCCGCCGCGAGCCTGCGACTATGTTTATCGCGTTAACGATTCCATTCATCGATTCGTCTTGCTGCCTCGCGATCTTTGTCGATGATTATATCTTCTTCGCTTTACAATTTCGATCCAGCCGTGAATATTCTGGGTGTAGATTTTGTTCTTTTGGAAGTGTTTCGATGTTTAGAGAACGTTAACCTACGAGAAGTCGCGACATGAGCTGTATTTTGAACTGAGTGTTTGTTAATAACTGTGTATAAGTGAACTTTTATTTATATGTTTTTAGTAGTGTCGGTTAATGATGGTACATTTTGTTTATATTCATCGATTTTTATTAGTTTTATTCAACATGGAAGGGTAAGGGTAAATTTTATATTCTGAGTTTTAGAACTCAATCCTTTGCGGTCCAAAGTCTATTCCAAGCATTCTACTCCGCTACGTATGAGTATCGTATAATTTAAATAGATTCCAATACTTTAATTGAATAATCTATTTATACCATTTGAACATTCTTAAAATATAAAGCTATTGCAGTAAGATTAACTGTCAAGAAAACGTCGACGTAGGACCGCAAAGGGTTAAGGTTTCAGAAACGAAAGTAAAATTAAAAATGATGTATGTAGATATCATGATTATTTCACAATTACTGCTATCAATTGACTGTAACGTGGCATTCAATTGTAATAGCAAACAAGCGTGAAGTATTTTAGAAGCTTTAGTCCACCGAAATTAAAAAGTGAAATAAGAGTTCACTATAAAATTCCCCACAAAATCTGTTACGGGGTTAAACTTTTATCAGAACCATTGATTTTTAATTACTCACTCTATCGTACACCCAGAATCTTCACATGTGATCTGTTCATCGAGTGTAAAAACTTGAATCGTGAAAGTCTGAGAGCCGGTTTTTTTCCGACTTTCGTTCCCGATTGCACGTTTTTGCAGCGCGTAATGTTGCAACGGGTTTTCTTTGCCGGGATTGCACGTGCGCCGAACACACGGATGGAAATGACGAACGAGCCGAAACGGAGAGAAACGGAGCGAGATGGCCGTGTTAGCTGGGTTTTTTTCGGGCTAACCGCTCGTCCGCCTAACTTACCCACCATATTTACCGAATGGCGCCGGGGAATGCTCTGCTCGACCCGTTTTTCATTTGTCCCCGTGGCGTTTCGCGTTAAACCTCGACGCGATCGACGATACAGAGGTGAGACTATGCTAACATCCTCGATTTATTCGATTGTTTTATTTCACATCGATTTGGAGCGATGAATGAATATATCGTGCCATATATGTATGTCTGCAAAATACTTTTGAAAACTTTTACGTCTGTTTAAATTTTTCATTCGATGCTTTTGTACCGAACGATTCTTAAATATATACCGCTAAAAGGTCGAAACCAAGAAAGACAGAAATGTGTCTGTTTCGTCGTACCAGTTGAAATGTGTAACAGTAATTTCGTATATCTGATCGTACTGCACGATCATTTCCGATTTAGATCCTTATTCATCACGTTCCTTAATTAATCTCATCTCCGTCTAAATAGTCGATCCTCGATCTTATCTAATTCCCCGTATCCCCGAGGGGAGGATAGATCACAACGATTTCACGTTATCGGTAGGCGAGGGGCAACATACGCGAAGAAAGAGAGAGAGAAAAAATATGTAGTCATCTCCGTGGGATACGTTCACGCATAGATCGTCCCGCGACGCCGTTAATAACGGGGCGTTCTTACGATGAAAAATGGATTGCGAATACCTGAAATATGATAATAAAGGTGAAATATCGAGAGGACCGCGGAAAGTGCCCGAGCGGCGGCTTGCGATCCTTCATCGCACAAAGCCTTCGATAAGGCCGCTATTGGAATCTCGATAGAGAGGGTGGAAGAAGGGGGACAGGGGGTTGGGATGACGAGGGAGGGAAGGAGAAGGGACGGGGGTGGGTCGTGCCCGGAGATCGGATTTGAACCGTCTCGAGGGAGAAAGGACGAACGGGGACCGCGAGGATACGAGGAAAAGAGGAGAAGCCAAAGGGGCTTCGACGGTGTTTGTGCAGGCTTCGAGAGCGCGATCCGGCTCGTCTCCGCCGCGTTCCTGCGCGGGTATTCTAGTTCTCCGGGGATAAAATGTAGATGGATGAGCCATAGATTTATACCGATCCCCGTAATATCGTATCTGCGCGGAGCCAGTAGGGGCAACGACGAAGGGTGAAGAGTGGCCGGAGGGGATTGTCAACGCTCCGCCATGATGCATTGCGATCAGCTGCTGATAACGTGTCAAGGATCCATTAAACGGCACGTTTTCGGGGACTCTGTGTTTCGAAGAACCTTAAACTTTATTGACAGCTCAAGTTACTAAACGGAACTTGAAGTGCTTTGTCGTTTCCGGGATTGCTTACTGTCTGGCGACTTTTGGATGCGTAATCCTTGTGTTTTGTTAATATTCGTTGAATTGCATCGAGTCGAAGTTAAAGTCGAATCGAAGAAGCATATTTTCAAATCACTGGATAGTAGTATATGTGAAATGTTAATTCAATGATTCGATGTTAAATCAAATTACAGATTTGTGTAACAAAAGCTACAGTTCAGAATAACTTTTTTTAAGTTTAATATCTTCCCACTATATGAGCAGAAGTCTCCGTCCAACGACCGCAGTCATTTCACCTCCGTCCGCAGAAGAACCCCAACAATAGAAATTATCCATTCACCGTGTCCGGGACTATGTGTCGTACGTATTAAAAACCGGTCTCTCTCCGTTTTCGTCTGGTCTGTTCGTAAATTGTCCCCGCTAATCAATCATCCCGCGCCAGGGATCGCGAAGCACCCGGTGAACGGCGGACGTGTCTCATCAATCCGCGATATCGTCGAATAATACGTGGAGGGGAAAATATCGGCGACTGTTTTACGGGGACCCAACTGGACTACCGGCTGGACAAGGGTACTGCATACACGAACGGGGAAGAAACTCCGATGTGTTCGGGAACGGATAGCGAACGGCATACGGTAAACGCGACCATAACCGATCCCACAATCATAAACGATCCGGAATCGCCGTTGTCCGCCACGGACAACGTGCGAACAGTCTGGAAGTCATTGAAAAAGAGAGGTTTTGTCAGAAATACGCGGGGATATATACCACCGGCCGTTGGAGGATCGGGTCGAAATTGGGGATGAGAGGGAAACGGGCCGCGGAGGGATGTCGGAGGAAGGTGGTACCTTTGGAGGGGATGGAAGCAGATATATATCCACGGCAATGCGTTACGGGTTCAGCTAAATCCGCCATGATGAATGTGTTGGCGGGAATAAATCCGCAATGCACACCCCCACCGCCTTCATCCTCCGCTGTGCCGCCGCCGGCTCTCCCCCCCTTTTCCCTCCTCTATCTTGCACCCCTCGTTTCCCCTCGCGCACCATCTTTCCCACCCCCTTACGGGGCTCTCGTCCTCGTACACTTTCGAAACGCGTCCCTTTCTTTCCGTTCCACCGGTCTTGCTCTCCTTTTTCCACTCAGTCACCCCCCACTCTCCCCCTTCTTCTTGGCCCTCCGTCTCTTGGCTTCCCTTTTGCTTTTACTCCTCTCTTCGCGCTTTTTCCTTTTCGTTTCTTTGCCCCGACCGCGCGCGTCTTTATACCACGGGCTGCTCAGAGACGTTGCTCGTTTTTTTTTTTTTGAGACCGTATTCGCGCGACTCGGCCCGATGCCGCACTTGTATTTCCATAAGCGCTCGTCATACTACCATGGCGTAGACCGCGGAATTGGCGACTCGATTCGATTGTGATTGCTGGAATTCCGTCGACGTCAATTTTACTACACGATCAATGCCTGTTCAAATGGTCCCTTTTTCATGAAATTGAATTAAACATTAAGAGGTTAGAAATATTCCGTCGATATACAGCATGAAGAACTGTCGACGATGAATTTCATTTTCACAGGACAACGAACTCGCCTCTCCTCTATCACAACGGTGTGTCTTGGAAAATAGTTTCATCGATATGTTTACATCGGCCATTTGAAACGCAATTTCCCGCCAGGTTATCAATCTCCACGGGATATCTTTTTGGCGCTCGTTTTTCTCGAACGTACCGTCGAGGACGCCCGCGAGCGAGCGCGGACCACTCTATTCTTCAGCGTCCATGATGAAGCTGTGCGCGGGCAGTGTTGGTTGGGTAACCGGGGGGTTGCGCGCGCACACACGTGACCACGCACAGTCGCACACACATAGGCGTAACACACAGCTCCGATCACGCCGCGCGCGCTCTCGAACACTCGACCTTTTATTTATGTACGTCTGCGCCGGGCAGGTAGACGTTTATTAGGATTTATAGAACGGATCATTTCACGCTCGCGCGAGCGTTTTTTATCGCCCCGCAGTTTAAATGAGATGCAACGATCAACCCGAGGCTGACGGGCCCGAAGCAACGAAGGGAAGAGAAAGAGAGAAATACCCGCGAGTTCGGCTCGCGCGCGCGCGCTTGTCCCTGTTAATGCAGCCGGCGATAATTTATTTGGCTATTCTTCGTAATCTTCGGGCGAGTGCAACGCGAACACCGTGCGTAATTGCGTGCCGTAAATCAAACATCGGCGACGCGAGAGCAGCAAAATATTTTCGATTAAATAAAAAAAGAGGCGAATGACAGAAAAAAAAGGAGGTGAGAGGAGGAAACAGGTGGCAAAAGTTGGATGAAATGGAAAATTCGCGTACATTGTACTCGTTTCATACACGAGAAAACGACTTGTCGAATTCATTGGCGTTTATCGAAGGGGGCCAAGGGGGCATTCGGTCGAAAAAACCGTGGCGAGATATTATATTAAGAAATTATGAATCGCGCGCTGGGTTCGCGCGGCAAGAAACACGGCCCGTAAATCACCACGGCTGGCAAAGCGAAACTCTATGAGCCACGAGGAAGATATAATTGACACGACGGGCATAAATTCCGTTCACCATTATTAATGACGTATTTCTCCATTCATTTTCATTCTTCGGGGGTTATAACCACAACTGGTTACCAACTGTTTATCATCTTGGCCATCCGTCCGCGGCGGGTACGTACGGGAAATTTATGTCTTCATCGATAGCCCCCGCTCCTCTTCGCATCGGCGTGGCGCGCGGGAGAGACCGCGGAGCATTCCGCGTTCCATCGTCGCCGTTTTCTGTCCGGCTTTCCGGTTCCCGTTGGATCAAATTATTTCATTGGTCCTCGGTATTAATTTACATATTTCAGTCGTGTGTTAACCACCGCCGCTCGTCTTGCCGCTTTAATAAATGATATATACAACAGTTAGAGGTAGAGTAGTAGGCAGACACGATTGGTATACTGTCTATTGGACGAAACGACGAGCTGTGTTCGGAGGATTCGAACTGAACGTGGTGACCTCGTGACTTTCCTTTTTTTTTTTCTTCATTCTTTCTGTTTGTTCCGCCAGAACGGCCGGTTCCGCGCAGCGTGTCGCTGTAAAGAAATATCAAAAAAAAAAAAAAGAAGAAGCGGAGGTGTCCATGGAACAACGGGTCTTTATAGAAAAGATCTACGAGGACCAAACTGTAGGTGAGAGCACAGCACCGCGCGGGGATACGCGCTTAGCCCGAAGGTAGCCTGGAGGAAGACCTGTAGGAGGCGGTCGGAGGAATAGGAGGCGCAAGCCCAGACACACCAACGGTCTGGGTTATTTATTGTAACGAGGACTTATGGCGACAGATTTAGGAATTAGGGTATCGCAGCAGGCCCGGCCCCCCCTAGCACAAGGGTTTCCATGGAGAGAACCCGTACGCGATACAAACACGTGGGTGTATTCCACGGCATACAAATACGACGTCCTAGGGCGTCCCGGCCGGTGTGCGAGCACGTATGGACCCACGTGATACCGCAATAATCCACAAGGATTATCCTTCGTGTTTCGAGCGCGAGAGTACCGTACCCGTGGCCGAGGGCCTATCTGGCCACTGAACTGCCCGAATATTCGTATCGTACCTCTCGAATTCGGCCTACGAGATCCGCCTGGAAACCGTTCGAAACCGACTGTTACGCTCGACGGCCATAAATAACCGGCCGTATCTCGAAAAGAATCGCGATACGGACTAATGACCTTGATATTGGCCCCCTCCTCCCCCCTTCCGTCATCTGGTCCATCTGGACTCCCTTTGTATTGCGCGTACTCGGTTAATTAATACTTAATTGTTTCGCCTTGAATTCTGTTTTCCTTTTTTGGTACACCTTGTACACCTTGAAGCTTTTATTATCAATCATATAGAGGATTGTATGCTCATCGACGAAGGAGATGCTAGCAGGGAAACGGCGATCGATAGCGGGATTGGGTAGCTAAGCTAATTAATGTCTATCAAAGATCTTAATTTGTATTTTCTCTGACAACCTTTATAGTATGTTGGTTCTGATTTCTGCGCCAAATTCGTAAAACGTGGCTGAAGTTTCTCTCGTACACAACTTTTAATATTTACTCGGTTATCCAACGCATCCCTCTCAGCAATTTCCTCAAGAACGAAGAATCCTGTCCTATAACAATCTACCACCTAACCCTGGATAATTTCTCGTAGGGTTTAGATTTCATTCGAGTTTTCTCCAAGCCCAATAACTTCGTCAGCAGAAACCTGGCGTGGCCAAAAAAACACATCCACGAAATCTCGGTCGATCGACCCGCTTTCACGTCGTCTGGGGCCTTAAGGGCAGCCTTTTGACGTCGTGCCGTCTGGTCGCGGAATTATTCATAAATTACCGAGTAATACGTTGCCGCCGGGTGATGTCGGGTAATCGATTGATAATTGCGGGAACGAGGCACAAGGGGGCCACGAGAAATTACACCGTCGGTGACATCGCCGGTTCGTGGAGTCGTCGTGAGTCATCGGCGCGGCGAGAAAACGGCCGACGTACGCTGAAAGGACGCGCGAGCGAGCGAGCGGGGGAAGAATGGGACTGGCGCGGAACAGAATCGCGGGGCACTTTAGACGCGAGCTGCATGTGGAATGAGCCGAGAGGATAAATAACCGACGGCAATAAGCTCGCGTGAAATTATGAATCCTGTCATCCCTCGTCCGCAGTCTCCTACGTTATATCTTGAACGCCCGCCGACCCTCTCGATTATTGTCCCTTTTTCGGGAGCACGCTACGAGCCCGCGAAGGGGCCGACCGTGAGTTACGGGTCTGATGGAATTTTAGAACGACCTGCGAATAGACCCCGCCTAACTAGCGATCTTCGCCTGTCGCAGCGTCCGCTTCTACTCGACAATTCGCGGAATTTTCATGCAGTAGTCGATTTGGTTCGGGGATCTATCAATTCTCTGCGGTAATGTTTGGGATGTACTAGGGTAGATGCCCCAATTACTGTCACCTTACGATTGTTGCGTAACTTAATTTAAAGATTGTCTCAGTTTTGATTATAATATTATTTAACATCTTTTTCGTTAAAAAAAATAGTTTTATACATTAAATGCAATGAATTTATTCGTCCCAGTATTCCTATATGTGTCACCACAAAAATTGAAGTAATTCTTGTGTACTTTAATAAGTCATTTTCTACAATAGATATAGGTTGAATAGTAAAGTATAGTAGTATAGGTTGGAAAGTAAGTAGATTTCCCATCACCTACTTACGCAGTGCATTGTTAATGCTCAAATTGCACTATAATTTTTTAACAATAATTATTAAATACCAGGTACATACCTTTAACAATTATAATATTTTCTAATGTATGCATTCATTGTATAAAAGATGAAGTCGAAAACTGATGCAGGGGTTGTTCGTAGTCTCTTTAAGCATACCTTTCAACAAAAGGATCTCTAGAGGATTCTATTACCACAAAATTCCCCCTATCAGTATTCCTGTCCTCCTCACCGGAACCCTCTCCTCCCCCAGTCGAATGTCAGGCGTTCAAAAACGGTTGGACGTACACGAAATACTCGATCGGAAATTTCGCCTCGAACGGAATCGGAATCCCAAGGTTCGCGACGGTCTCCGTGTCGCGGGGGGAAGGATTTTGACGGGTCGCACGGAATTCGAAAGCGCCATAAGGATCGAAGGGACACGTCGGCGTGTATGTACATACAGGACGTGGAAGTTCGAGAGCCAGGCGGGGTCGCGCGAGTCGAATCCCGATGCAACCGAGGGACTGATTTATACGTGGTTGGTTGGCAGGATCAACAACCCGAGTGCTGTTTAGCCGGGTTGCATCTCATATTTATTTATCGACGGTGGTTGGAATACGGCTCTCCTCGTAGTCGGCGCGATTCTGGCGCGTGCACGCGAAAACGAGTCGCCCATCCTCCCTCCCCCCCCCCTCCGCCAGACCCTTTATCTCCCCTTATTTTTCGGCGTTCCAGCCGTTTCGACGTCGACCGCCGTTGGAACCGACGGAACGGCCGTGCGCCCGCGAGGAAACCCGCCGCTGTGTGCCGGAGGAAGTCGGAGCGAGGGCGGAAGTGACGCCGGCGCCTCGACGGAGCCGAGTCAGGGCGCCGGTGCGCTCCGATGCCTTCCTATCGCATCCTCCTCTGCCAGCACTGTGTCTTCGTTATGTCATCTTCCTGACTTGCTTCTTCCTCTCATGGTACCCGGTTCCTTTTGCTCATTAATGGTAAAACCCGTGAACGTGGTTCCGTTCGTATCGATGACTCGACCCGATGTTCCGAATGAAAGGAATAAATCGAGATCTACTGTTTTGTTCCCCTTTGAGGATAATCGTTAACCACTACTGGTTAGTGCTTAATGGTACCTACCTACACAAATTTGACTCTGAAATCTCCCTAGACATTAAGCGACCCTACCAATTATGGGAAAAATATTAATATTATTCCCCAAAAATAAATATTAATATCTATTCATAAAGAGAAATGAGAAGATTGATAATTTAGACTACAATGCATTGTACATTATAATATATCGGTAACGACTATAATTATAATGCTATAAAACAAGTTTCGATGCAAAGTCCACACAGTCGCGTGGAATCGTCCTTGAAAATAATAAGTATTCCTCTATTTACACGCCTCGGTGATCACATAAAATAAAAGTAATCAACATTACACTCTCCCGGAATGATCATCACTGAGCCAACCAAGCGATCGTGTTCCAATCACGGACTACATCCGAGTATATACACTTTCCCTATTAAGCTCGCGCAATCGCGAACAGAGAGTATGTATCGCGAAACGTTTATCGCAGGCTGTACGTTATTTCCCTCATTCCTACACGCATTCTCGGTATCTTAACGGCACCATCGAGTCGTCGATATCTCCTCGATAATCGTTGGCAGCCGCGGCACACCGCACTACCCGGCGCTACGAGGCGAAAGGAGGCGCACCGACGGAGGGACAGGTATTCCCGATGATCGTGATTTCCTGATCGGGCCCTGTGTGCGGGCACACGGAGTCGTCGAGCGTGTGCCAGACACCGGCGTTCACCTCGAAACGTACAGGCCCTGTGCCCGTATATTGTACACCTCTCGTCCCTTCTTAGTATGTGTCGATCGTAGCCGGCGATCGACGGAATCGGATGCTCGTCGCGTATATAGGAGCGATCACGCGTCACGTGTACGCATCACGGACGATTTAAAGTGGTTCCCCCGTTAGGCATGGGGTGGTGGTAATTGTTACACTGGGTGTCTCGGTGCGCGCATCGTCGCGCCGTTGGAAAATTTATCGGGGACGGTGCGCGCGCGTGACGCGTAAATCAGAAACGGCAGGGACTATTAATTAATCCCGCATAGATTTCGCGGCGGTTTCCGTTGCTTCCTGGCCGATCAAAATATTGCCTTAATTGATGTGCCCACGGGCCGGCACCCCGCCGCGGCGGAAAAATATATAGAGCCGCGCGTGGACGAGCCGCCGTAGACACGAACGTATCGCGGGCAAATGCTACATTTAACGTGAGAAGCGCGGCAAATAAATAAATACGGAGCGATGGATATCGTTGCCGCCGCGCCCCGTCGCAACCAGCAAGTTCCGGCGATATTTCAGCGGAAAAAAGTGTCCTATCGATCTGCAAAACGGGACCATTTTTTTCGTCTGTTTGTTTCTGGTCTTGCTTTTATTTTTGTTTTTCTGTCGTTTTATTCGTCGTTTACTTCTTTTGCTTCACGGAGAGAGTCTGGAGCAATCTTTATCGGTACGAATCACCGCGCACCCGAAAGGTATTTATTTTTCTACTGCGCTTCGTAACTGATTTCGGCTCGTTAAGTACCGTAACAATCGTTTATCACTCGCGGGGACAACGCCGCCAATGTTACCTCGCGCCGATGGCGATGTAGCTTCATTATAGGGGGGAGGTGCGCATAACTACAAAACCGAAATATCAAATCGTTACGTTCGATTAAGCCGCGTCCCCCGCCCGGGCGACCTACCTACTCTTCAGATCTGGCCCTGATCGATTACCTATGAAAGTAATATATCGGAATTATTCGCAAATGATAAAGTAAATAACGAGCTAAGAATATCTTCTATCTAAGTACACGTAAATGTTCGAGCAAAATAGAAAGCAACAGCTCATGATAGCGAGCATAATAGGGTAATATACAGTAAATCGTCGATGAATGTTCGAAAGGTTCTCTGTAACGAGTGTTCATACGTCATCCCCACCATGGGTGGCCTCCCGTGGAACCAGTCAAGCGCCCACTAATAGATATGGCTTTCGAACACTCATCGATGATTTTCTGTACCCTTAAGTCACGTTTCCACTTGAACCACTTCGATCCCACTTTTCAAAGATCCATCGAAAAAGTATCCTAATTCTAATAAATCCCTCATAGTTCGAAATTTCACCTTAAAAATTAACCTCCCTATGGTTCAAAAATCACGCAAAATGGCCGTCCTTCTACAATTGGTTCCGAAAGCAGCGATCCCAAAGACGTCTCCAGAGGACGTTGACTCTGTACGACGAGATATGCTCGGCAGGGGCAAGGAATACGGCTCCGTTTGGTTAATTCATTCGCATATTAGAGCTCTATATCACGAAAGACGCGTATCTGGCTGCTGGGCGCGTACCAGCGTCCCGAAGGCGCTCGCGAGCTAAGCGAGCGCTTAGGAGGCCGGCGCGCGAACTTGTTCGCGGGGGAACGGTAAGTCCGTCGGCCCCCGGGTTGTGTATACGGTCTTTCCGTGTGTGCAGACGGTCTTTCTTGGCCACGTATTCTCCCTGCTTCCACACCTTACGGCTCGTGTCGTTTGTACCGTTTGACGCGCGGAAGATTAACTACGGGCACGTAGCCTCATCTGTCTATCTCACAGCGTGTAATCGCATGTACGCGACTAAGTGCATCGCAAGAGTAATCAGCAACGGGCCCCGGCGACGGAGCTTTGATTAATTGAATCCGCCCTAAGAGACGCGCTGCTTTATACCTGCTGGCACGCACGCACCGCGCAGAGTGTTCATTCACCAACACTCGTACCGAAGAGCACGCTCGTTCAATTATATCGTCGGGTGATTTCTATCGACGAGCACAACTTCCAGTCCGGTCGATAGATAGATTATAGGCTGGATACCTGGAACTAGGTTCGAGTGTGCCCTAGATATGCGTTACAGGTCTTACGGGTGACTTTCGAGTTGTACGGGCGTGATAGTTGAGTTACTTTGACTTACTACCTTTCGGCGATTAAGCTAGATTTCCAATATTTTTAATTAATTCCAAGTATATACAGAAAGTACAGAAATTCATCTTTATCGTGCAGAATGTTTGACTAGTGTCTACGCTATTATTCTATTATAGCGTTTTTGATGTTCTGGGTTGGATATTTAATCGAGTTGTGTAAATATACCATTAAAAGTTCTAGCCCATGTTTTAGCGTAGGCTTAATGTTTGAGTCTCGAGTCACCGATGTTTATTATCCTAATATTTAATACTCAATATAACGATTGTAACGACCATTTGATTTTTGTAAATAATACTCAACCTTGGTCGGAAATCGATATTTTAAGTATTTTATAATTATAAACGTGGAAATGTATCTTCGATGCAACAATATACCTACTCGAGTGAAGAGAAGAATAGCTTCTAACCGCTTCTACAAAACAACTGGGTCTAGGGGTTGTGTAGTCCGGAAGAGGAACTTATCGATAAATATTTTCACGTAACACCAATAATTCACATTTATACAATACCATAACGAAGAAAAGTGATAATGGACCTGAACACAGTTTATCAAGTTACGCGTGTTAACTGTAATTATTGCCCCCTGGATTTATTATCTCGACAGTTAATTCAGTATCCTCGGCACAAAGGGACAGTAGCAACGAAATAACCCTGACATCTTATTTCGAGGCTCGTCTCACCAGTTTCGCTATCATCGTCCCCAATTCCAGCAACACTGGAAAAACGTTGCCATCGTCCGGAATCGTCCCGAAAATCGGTCGATCGAATCGATTGCCGTCCGCCGAAGAGCAAACAAACAAACACTCCCTCGCCCATCCCCCTAGTCCCGTTCAGCAATGAAAAAAAATAAAACACCATGCGAAAATGTACGGTTCGAGTCCGGGAAAAAGGTGCATTAATCTCGTCCCGCGAATCCGTAACAAATGGCGCGTACCGTTTGCGCTCCAATCACATTACACGGGCCGGGCCCGGTCGGCCGGTAATTAACAGGTAATTATTTATAATGGAACAATGGAATTTAAATTAATAGTTTAGTTTCATTAATAACACCGCGTAATTTCGCCCCCTCCGTGTGTTGTCAGTGTTAAATAAAATATATGTACCGGTGAACCCAACGCCGCATTACGGTCCGGTAAACTCTACGTCACGTCTGTTATAAACGCGTAAACACGTGCTGGTACCCCCCCCCCTTGGAACCAGGTTGTCCACTATCAAGTAAATAATGGCGCATTAAGCTTTTTCATTCGTATTCAGATATGTGCGCACCGGTTCCGCGGCCTCTCCGCGTTCGTGCACAACTCGTCGGTCCACGTGTGCGTTTCCCGCACGTGGATCCGCGTACGCGTGCACAATACCACTCGGTTCGCGCACGCCAGCAGGTTGTTGAAACCGACGTCCGTTGGAAAAAACGACTTAATGGATCCTTATCGTGGACCAATTAGCGGATGACAATAATTACTCGGACCGCGTTGGATGGGTGCCCGGCACCGAGATATCCTTCTAACAGGGACTACCGAGAAGGGGATGATGAAGTGGTTCGTATCCGGCCGCCAACTCCGTTAAGGTGTCGCTGATGGAATTTGGTGGATTGGTATTCGATCTTTTTCTGTGGGAACCGTAGATATCTTTTTTCGAATCGACTTGGGGGGGGGCGGGGTGGGTCTTAGGACATCTCATTAGATAGATCATCCCTTAACACGTAGGGTACTAAAGAGGAAGTGGGAGCAGATTTCTTTACAGATTTTACCGTCGTTGAATAGTTTATTCTAATGTTCTTGCTGTTGCGAAGATGGCACACAGTTTTATGGTTGATTATTCCTTAATCTGTTCATTATAAAATTTATATATACAGCGGATATCCACTTGTCGATTACTCATTCGTAGATATTCACTTTTTTAAACTTAAGTAAAACGGATGATCGAAAAATTCCACAAATATACAATTATAAGCAAGTAATGATCGTGCAACAATTACTACAGTTACTTATCGCTCCGATCGTAAATGAACATATCCGTAAGTTCCTTGCACCGACCACAGAACGCGACATTCAAGGAATACCAAACGCTTCTAATTGAAACTAACTGTTCCCCGGCACACGAACCCCGCCGAAAATTAACCCGAATCCAGCCTTACAAGTTCTCTCCCCTGAGCAGACGAGGGTTGAGGGTTTCTCCTTGGGAAAAAAATGCCTGTATTAAATCACCGGACGCTTCGTTCGTTGCCCTTTCCCGTGTGTCCTTAGCCGATCTCTGTAGGCCGAGCGGGCTGCGACAAGGGCCTACTTATCTCGAGAACAAGGAAGGGGAGACCACCCCTTTCTCCTTTTTTTTTATCTAGTTACCAAGACGCGTAGGTACGACGAAGGAAGAAGATACTTTCCGCCGGTGGGTAAAAGGTGGAACGGAAAGACGGGACGCGCTTCGCCGGTGGAGAATTCGGGGGTGTGGAGGGGAGGGAGAGGCTGGAAGCAAGGGTGTTATCTGGGTGGCGGAGGACCGAGCAGCAACATAAATATTAGGCTCCTCGTTAATGCCTCTGGTAGCTACTGGCGTTACGTTTCGCAGTAAGTAAATTACGCGATATGAAATTATTAGCGCCATTAAAGAAATTTATACTTTTTCGGCGGCGTCGGGGGCCCCATGTCGTTCGCCTTCGCGTCCAACCGAAACGCAAGATCGGTGACGATTTTTCTATTTTATCTGGTTCCCGTTTGCCTCGTTGCCTTCCCATCCCCCTCCCCCAAACCCTCTTCTCCGCCAGCCCTTCTGGAAACACCGCGTCCCGATATCAAACCCACACCAGCCCTCACCTCCTCACCGTGCATCCTCCTCTTTCTTTTTCCTGTCGGCCCGCGAGACTTCTTTCCCCTCGATCGAGCCACCACCCGCCGCGTGTACCGCCTAATGTATTTGCAAGAGCCAATTCCCATCGTTATCCCCGGCTATGATCTACGGTTACTGCGCTTTGATTGTCAGATATCTGCGTCGTTTGCCTCACCTCGCCGTGAAATGTTGCCGCGCGGAGAGAAGTAACCGCGTGGCCGCGATAACCCACAGGTGGGACTTTACGGTCTCTTCTTTAATTTCTACCCCTTCGCGATTTTTTTTTACCGTTTCGCTGTCATTGAGCATTCTGGAGGTGCGGTGTGCAGTTCGGTAAGCAGAAATTGTTTAAAATTACATGTGCAGATTTTTGTTTAACAGTGGAACTACAAAATCTGTTGTAATGACAGATGTCAAAGGACTTATTGTACGATTACTTAGGTAATAATAGCATTTTTGGCGGAATTTTTGTTAACATTTAACTTGCTATTTATTTTATGTATATTACTATATTATACCATTTAATTCAGGATACATTCAGTGCTGATTGTGTCAGTGTTAAGTAAACTGGTCTAAATTTAAAAAATCTTAGTGCATTCGTTTAATGGAAACGTGAATGCAATGAAGTACATACCGTTTAATGTATTCACTGTGGCTGAGAGATACTGTAAATCTGGTACGCTTATTATTGGTCGGCTTTTTAATTCAACAATCATTTTCTATGCAATGTATTCGTATTGTTTCACGAGGCTGACATTCGAGCGCGACAGCGATTTATAATTCAACGGGACACGTGTATATTAATTCTTTAGGATATTCAGCCGCATTCATACGGTGGGTTCGTATTTATTAAATCGTCGCGAATTTGCATTCAAACTGCCATTATCCCTCACAGTAGAAATTCATAGTTTAATGGCAGCCATTCGATATCTCTTTGTATGATAATAAGGGCGATATTTATAACGCCGCGGTGATAACCTACCCCTGCATTCATGATCGGGCTCGAATTATCCGAATTTCTTTCCGACCGCGAGAAAAACAGATTGAGTCGACAAATCGCGGTGAATTTAAATCACGCGAAGAATCACGGTCGGCCCGTTTGGTAGATTAAATTACGCGCAACCAGATAACTTATTGATGCAAAAATTTTTGTGAAATCATTATTACTTTGCCACGTACATTCCGACGATTTTCTATTATACGCATAAAGAGAAAGAATTTATTATTTGATGAATACACACTATACTGCCCAGATAGTACATGACGCCTTGAAGACGACTTAAAGGCGTCTTAGGCCTAAAATAGCCGTAAAATAGGCGTCATTAAGGCGTCATGTGCTAATTGGGTATTAATTACAAATCTTTTTTATATGTAAAATTAAATTCCCATTTAACACATCCTTACAAAGAGTCACTATTTTCGTAGTCATCTAAATCATTGAAAATTAAATAAAAATTTATTATAAATATTTTCCCCTTCAGCCATGAATTCTCGAGAGGCTTGAATTAACCCTTCAGATATTTCCATTAATCAAATATATCTCCTGTTTCAAACATTCTGCGTATTACTCGTTCCATGGCACTAATCAGACATTATCAAACTCCCCCAGTGCTTCAGAAACCACAATTAAATTGACCGGTAACACCAATTTAAAGAATCGAAACGACCCTCGATAAAATTCGCTCGCCGAGCATGGTGGAGAGCGAGCAACGATCGGTTCGATCGGGAGTTGCGCAACCGTGGCACGAATTTTGAGGCGGACTGTAGGCTACATTCTTGCGCCCGCGGCAAATAAAACGAGCCGACGAAGACAACATTATTACGGAGCGCTGCCAGCCATTGCTCATGCCCTGCTTCCTTACGTATTTCCATCCTTATACGTACGTGCTCATATACACAGACAACCGGTACGCCCACAAGTAACCCCTCCCCATCCCTTCCGATACGTATCGTGGCGTCTCCCACACACACGAACCAAACGTTTGGGGGGGTTTCGAGTTGCGCGAGCGCCGCTGTATAAACAGGCAAATACGGTTACCGTAGGGAGGGAAAAAGACGGGTGCGCGAGCGATTCCGTTTCGCGGCGGTTTCGTATTCCGGCCCGTTCTCCGCGCGCATATCGACAATAATTGAGTCTACCCCCGGAGTGAAGTGGGCCCATTAATTAGAAACCGCTCTCTCGTGTTTCCGTCGCATCGATCACGAGACGTATCGCCAAATTGTACCATATGATGTCCCCCTTCGTGACAACCAATATTTGCAAAAACATTTTTGAGATAGGTTCAGATCCTGACGAGAAATACCAACTTTGCGAGTTAAAGGGAACACCCTGTATTATGATAAACTGATTGCGATTCATTTTAACAATTGTATTGTTGGATTGTGCTATCGCCGTTTTGAATGCATTCTTATTACTGAAAGACTCGTAAAATGTTAAATATTTCTAGTTATAAATTGTATTATCGTAGTTGTGAAGTATGTTTTACCTCTGTAGGAGTTTTCTGAACATTGATTTGTACCATTTTGATGATAAAATGTTATCACTTGAGGCTACTATCGCGTAATATTCTCGATACAGTGGTCCGATAATTCGTGATGGATTGGCCTCAAGGTATTCAGTTACAAGGTACAGGAATCAATGAAGCAGCGGGTACACTTAAAGGGGATCAATAATAACAAATCGATGACGTTAATAACAAGTATACACCCATTATTCAGAGGAGCAGGACTCATTTAGGCGTGATTGTACTCTAGTCACCTTCATTCATGATTAATACGTACTTTAACAAGGGTTGCGCAGACTACGGTACTTTACAGTATCACAGCTGAGATTTCTAAAGGAACGTAGATCACACGGTTCTCTTACCATATTCTATCTCTCAAGTCGAATCCCGTCGACTCTAAACACTTCCACACACAAGGAAATAAAGTCATATTATTGATCACTTGGTCTAAGAAACCCTGCACAATGCTGCCAGTCACTCAGAAAAATGATAAACATTTACCTTGGCAGTGCCATACGGACACAAGAAGCATAAACACCTTCCATACTCCTCCACAGTATAGAATGCTACCATCAAGGAAGTAACACTTCCACTTATTTATTGTTATGTGAATACAGCGAGTTCCGTTGCAACTATAATGTACAACGCGTCTCAGTGACACGTTCATCCTTCTTATCCAATAACAATTCATCGTAGGACACAATTCACTCGTTTCAGAAACACGGTATATTCCGTAATACAGTAAATCATCGGTGAGTGTTCGAAGGCTCCATGGCATTGAGTCTTCACATCTCACCCCACCACTGGGATGAGGGGATGTCCCCTGTGGAAGCAACCAAGCGCTCACTGGTGGGGATGACATCTGAACACTGAGTATCACAGAGTCTTCGAACACTCACCAATGATTTACTGTATATGTTTCAATAATAAGCACGTAAAATACAAGATCAAGAATCCACAATGGATCCTGGTGAAAAGATTAAAATGCATGCACCTGAATTCGACAGATATCACGAAATCGAGCTGTTCAAGGGGTACCAATGAAATCTCGGTTAAATGGGAGGAATACCGACCCGGACCGGAACAGGGAGGACTTATATCGGTACGCAAAGGTGGTGTCGGTGAGGCTCGTGAGGCCTGAAGTTAAGGTGCCGTAGCTAAATGTACGTGGAGGAGGTAGGGGACCACGTTCAACAGAAGAGAGAGAACGAGGGAATAAAGTGGCGGAGGGCGCTACAATGGAGTTGGCACGCTCTGCGGTCATAGAATCATGGCTGTCTATTCAATGAGCTCGAAAATAGCCTTCTCCAACAGATATCTCGAGGGGATTCCGTGGACGGGGTATATTTTACGAAGGTGCACGACCCGCTGTACTTCTAATACCGCGTATCTGTATTGTTAAGCGCCAATTCTTTAGCGGAATAATATTGGATTTGATGTACCGCCCGCCGTTACGCCGTCATCTGGATACGTTCCGATTATCCGAATTTTCGGCTGGCTACGACGATTTATCGCCGCCCGTACCACCGTCGACTTTATATTCTCGTGTTGCTTTCCTGGCGCGGTTTTTGTTTTTCGGTGCATACTTGTGTTTCGTGATCGTGACGAAACGACTGCTCGATCGACGTTACGAGATGAGGACACATTTTTTTTTAGAGTAATCGAACATTTGTTGTGGCCAGTTATGGAACACTGTAATTTATACTGTTCACAAGAATTAGAAAATTGCTAAGTTGTTGCAAAAATACTGAACCTTTTGATGATAAGTAGATAGTTATTTAATTTTATGAGAAAGTTTGTAATCTGTGTTATATTTGTCAAATTGGTTTGATAGTTTCTATGTATTCGCACGGTGAATTTCTCAGTGTGTATCAGACACTTTAATTATATCTTTCGAAAATCCAACCTAATATTCATAATCCTCTTAAATATATTGTTCCATAGTTTCAAATGAATTCGTACCTTCACGTCCCATATTTCACAAGAAAAGGAACACCCGTGTATCCATAATTCGAGCAAAGTGTAAGAGAAGATTCACCACCCATCTCCGCAACAATAATTCCCCGTATTTCATTCCCTGATTACCTCGAGCGCAATAAGAACAACATTTTACGCGTACTCTTGGATGAGCGCCATGCTGTATCTCCCAGTAGTCGTCCGCCATCATCGAAAAGTTATACGAACATTTTGAATGCGCGCGCTAATTGTCCTGTCCGTTCTTAACCAGAACACTCCCGAATAATAACAGTCTAACAATTTAACATATCCGGCGATTCCACTGTAATAATGCTGTCTAATAAAATCGCGCGCGCGCGGCATGATGGATAGTAAAATTCCGCGACGAAACAGAGGGACGAGAAATTAATCGAGTATCAAGAAGAAAACGATGGTCCGAAAAGTGGCCCATTCGTTTCGTCTGTCTCTAGCCACGATGGATCGCGAAATTCTCGATGAATATTCTCTGGCGAGGCGTCGCTAGTTTCGAATGGAAATTAATCTGGCATCGAGGCAGCCTGAGCGGTACGATAGAACCGGAACAGCACGAAATAGCGCGTGGATGTGATACACGCTCCGGAGGAATTGCTAGATCCTGACGGTATCTTGTTGGCGCAGAGACACGGTGAGATCTCGATGAAAATTAATCGCGAGCATCGAGAGTGGGGGAGGAGAAAAATGGATGGGCCGAGAGTGTGGCGCAATCCTGGACCGAGGTGTAGATCGTGGATTGGTGGAAGGTGTAGGTAGGAGCCAAGAGGTAAAAGGGTCGCCCAGGAGGTCACTGCCGAAGGAGTCGTAAGAGGGCGAGGAAAGGGGGTGGAGAGTAAGGAGGAAGCACAGGTGGGGAAGAGGGTTAGGGCTGGAGGAGCTGGGCGAGGGGAACAGGGCCGGGAGGTTGCCCTCCATGAATCACGACACGGAGGCTGATTTAGGGGCCCAGAAGTTACCGCTATAGGTATACACTAGCCTTGCCTTCTGTAACCTCCGCGCGAATCTACCGCTGTACTGTGCGCGCCTGTAACAGATATTATAATCGAAGATTCTTTGCCGGTAATTAATCCTTTGTCCGCGGCTCGACTCGACTGGTAATCGTCCACTGTGTACGATTTTCGGATGTCTGTTATGGATTAAGTGTTCTGAAAAATTAAATGCATTTTCGAAACGAATTGAAATAATTGGGTGTACTGTGTATAAATACCTCTTCTATTCTCGTGTTATGTTATTAAACTGTGGATGGTTACGCAGAAATAGATTTTCATGGATTAATTTACAAATACTAGATTGGAGGGAAAATCACTTCTTTCTACTATGGGTTTCTTCATAAATCAAACGAAGGGATTTATTATGCTTTACTAAAGTTTCTGCTATATTAAATTTTAGAAAACTGGATGTACGAGAAATATATAAAATCGATAGTTTAGTTATTAACTCGGTTCTCCTGTAACTTTCTGAATGAAAAAAGTACAATATTAGAATGTATAAAAAAAAACATTGAACTATTAGGTAAACGATCGAGATAGAGACACACAGTACATTAAGTGTAGAATAGGATAGAGGGATAAATACTTAAAGATAATAATACGAAGTGGAAACAATATTTAGGGTAGGTAAGCAATATAGTAAAAGGGTAGTAAACAGAGCGTAAGGTAAGAATCTTTTTAATTACTAACCGAAATTTTGAGAAAAAGCACAGTGAAGGATTATTATTTCTCCTCTTCCCAAGGGTTGCATTATAAAGTTGGTATCAACCATGTAGAAAAGAGATTGGGACGATATATTACGGGGGGAGATTAATATAGCGCGGATGTAACGAGACGGTTCGGCACCGCCTCGACAAAATCGGTCGAATTAAGACGCCGCGCTATCAGGGCCGGGTCCATGAAACAGACGAATAAATTAGAGGCAGTACCTGCCCATCGAAAGCACGGTACTGATAAATCTCAGGGCGCGCGGGCGCGCGCACGCTCGCGCAGATGCGGACCGCATGTATTTTACATTCTCAATTCGGGATGACCAGATTTATTGGGCTTCAGCAGCCAACCACCTCCCTCTTTTCAGCCCTGCCTTCCTATTTCTGCGAGCGTATAGATTCATTCATTCCCGCCACGTTGTGCGCGAGACACTGCGCGAACGACTGTCCTCGAGATCGTAGAAAAATAATGTTTGGTTCCGTGATACTCGATTCTCCTCTCGTCTAAATTACGCTGATAATTATTGTTATGCCGTTATTATAATTATTGTTCATCTCGAAACTCGAGGATCCGATTAACTTCGTTCGGATTCCGTTAAGAGTTTAGATCGCGGGCGCATGGCTGAACCTTATATGAGCTTCTAATGCATTACCCCGGCTATGCAGGAGAGGAGAGATGGAGAGGAGAGACACGCTGGTGAAGAGAGACAGAGAGATAGAGAGAACGGGAGAGGCTCGTCGGGGGAAGCGGCGCATGCAAGCTCGCAGGCCGGAATGGAGTCGTAGGATAGCAATTTCGACCGAGCAGTAATAAAGCACGTCTGCGCGCCGAAATCCTGATGAATGGCCGCGCTTAGGCTTGAAATGGAGAAGCGACGAGCCACTAACACTTACTCTGCCTGTGCTCTCTCTCTCTCTCATCTCCGTTTCTCCCTTGTGGTACGCGTGCATGATCCTTTCCCGAACCACCCGCCGCATCCCCTTCGCACCGTCACGATCGAGCGTTCCTCTTCCTCTCGTTCCATCGTTCTGATCATTCATGGCTCTGTCCTCCTCTGTCCCGATTCCCGAGCTTTATCCCACCGTCTGATCCCTCCACATTTCAACGTGGTCCCGGCGCAATTTATACATTCGATTTACTATCGCACGCGTTGCGGAGGTGTCATTGTTTTATCGGGCTTTATAATGAAGCGACCGTTTTTTTTTTTTTGCCCCGCTCCTTTCGCCCGACGCGCCTGTGTACGTTTAGCGGCTGCTGGACCCGGATTATGATGAATTTACGTTTTGCAGTCGTGGTATTGTCCGGCCATTGTCGTTTATACGGGGGATTCTGGGAGGGTCACTTTATAACTACGCTTTTTTATTGTCTATTGACGGATAGGCATACTTGGGCCGTATAACAAATCTGTTTTGAGAAATTATGTATCACGGGGATTGTGAATGATCCCTCGTTGTTTTAACTTTGCTGTTCTCCGTGGGGCTGCATATGTGTATGTCCCGAATGAAGTTTTTAGTATCCAACGTACTTAAATTTTATGTCTACTTTTTGTGTATTTCCCATTTCTTAGGAACAAATCATTCCAAAGTTTGAAATCATTTTATTCGAAGGGATATTAGCGTAAAGAGTAAGTGAAGCGAAACAGTTAATTGAAGTGTTTCTTACACTAGAATTGAGTAACGACCGTAGAACGTTACAATGGACAGAAGACAATAAGAGAATAGGGAAGATACAGTAGTTATATACTTGCCCTGTAGTGAGTTTTTCGTTGTCAAAGGACCTGCCATTTTTGTCTGTTAACTGCAAGAATTTAATAATCAGTGTATCAAAATCCAAAGGTCTGATCAGTTTCCAAGATAGAAAATGTCTCCAGTAAACCTTGCAGCATCTCCCCGGAAGTCCTCCGCAGAAGCTTTATCCCCTCGAATCTGCTTCCTCCACGGTGCTTCGGTCCAACGTGTTTGTGTTCGGGCAGAGGATATCTTACTGTTTACCGAGAGATCGTTTCAGGGCCGAACATAGGTCGAGGGTCCAGTTCGCGGTAATTAAAGTGGATCCGATCCATTTTTCCCCGGAGCCGTTAGGCTGGAGGCCGCAAAGCATTCTTATCGTTTCCGCCAGGTTGACGGCGTCGCCCGGGCGTGTTTTGTCCTTTCTGCAACGTCTGTTGGTTTTTGCACCGTCCTGGAGGGGGTGGTGGTAATATCCCCGAATAAGTGGGGAAACTCTTATCTTCCTAAGTGCATTACCAGAACCGCATACATTACTCCCTTACGCCTGGCTCCGCGTGTATTGGGTACCATACAGCCGCTGTGAAGGTTTATGAGGAGGCTCCGAACCAGAATATTTTAAATGTATGCAAGAACACGTACCGCCCTTCTCCTAAAGCAACCACTGCGAAGTAATCTCCCTTTCATCGTCATGAAGAACTGACTCGTGTCGTTGGTCGGTATAAAAGCTCACGCCTACCGCCTAACGTCCTCCCGGCGTCGAACAAATTACAATATTATGCCGGAAACCTAATGGAACCCGGCGCGTCGCGAGTTAAAAGAGCAGAAACGAACCACGCGAGAAATAAAGTGAAACGGCCCGAGAACTCACTTTCTAGCTACCCCTAAACAGGTTCCACGGTGGAATCAGGGGAGGATGCAACTTTTCGGAAATCTTACAGAAGTTTAGGACAATTGTAAGATATTCCTTGAACCAATCTAGAGAGCTCGATGAACACTTTCAGCCCTTGAATATGGCATACAGACAGTCTTCAGGAGAACTAAAATTGATTCATCTAGGAAATCACTGAGGAGTACATTTTTTGCAGTAGGTATAGAATAAAAACACGAGGAAAAGGCCCTGACTTTGGGTCCTCGATTTTATTGGACACTTGGGGCATATAGCAGGTTTCTTCCTTTTTATAAATCACCCCCTATGTAGGTCACACAGAATCACATCACTTACAATTATGTCACACAGAAATCTTCAAAAGCAAATAACCACAAAAATTTTTAAGCAGTATCTGTCCCTATAAAGTTCTAATTCTAAGAGTTTCATTAAAATCGTCGATCCAAAGTTGGGACGTTCTTCATGTCCCTAAAAAATGACAATTCCTTATTCATTATTCCTCAAAAAGGAACAAATCTTACCCCTTCGCGAACGAAAATCTTTAATACATCGAGATTTTCTTCTCTCCACGAAACGAGATTATGTATCGTGCTGTACGATCATCGAGGGAACCGATGAAAACTCAAGGATATTCGAGTGGACGCAGGCCAGCGAGAAATCGGGCGAAAAGTCGTGTGGCGGAGGAAAAGGGGACTGGGGGGACGTCGCGTGACCATTGGAGCATCCCCCGGTGATGTCCACGGTCGAAACGGTAATGTGACAGCGGCCGCATTTCGCAACCATCCGGACCGACCGCGATAATAATCGTAAGTTCACGGAGGAACGTGGAACCAGGACGTGAAGCAGCGCCGGGCAATAACGACGTTTCGCGAGCATCCGAAGAAAGACGAGCCCCGACCAACCCCTACCCCTCCCAGCAGTTCGAGTGTGCTCCTTCCTTTGTTTTCTTCCTTTCCTTCTGTTTCGCCGCCGTTCCCGCCGCCTTTAGAAGGAACCAACCGGGTGAAGAATAAGACACCAGACACATATTTTACGCCGGAGCTCCTCACCAACCCGAGAATACTGTACGCGAACGAACGGTGATGTCGCGTTCTGAGTTATCGTCATATAAACCGACGCAACCGAAATGTGGGTGCGTTCGTCTTCGATATTCTTACGGGTCCGACTTTGTCTATCGCTCCGCTGGCTCTGTTGCTCACCGATGATATCTATCTAAACTGAAGAATGGACACGAGGATTTTGTATTTGGTGGTCCTCTTTTGTTCAGCGTTACATCTTGGATTTATGGACAAATTCTGTGAAAATTGATGCGAAGACTTTGGTATTCTTTTTGGTAGGTCTTGTCGAGTGTCTTTGATTCTATTTTCAGTGACGTAAGTGGAATATAGTGGATTCTGGTTATTTAGGATACGTCGTGAAGAGTGTTCTTTGGGCCACTCCTTCCTACAATCGCATTATCAGTTTTTAATAAATTCCAATATTTTCTTCGACACACCTGGATAGACTCTGGCCATCGTTCCTTCCCTTATTGCTCCAAATAAAATCTGTATAAAATTGAGATAGGATACCATGACATTTCCTGGCATATTTTTGAAGATCGACTTTAACAATTTCTTTTTCTGTCGCGATCGAAATTGTATAAGGACACAATGATTTCGAACCACGTGTCCCGCTACTGGATATTCATGTCCGGGGGATAGGCCTGATGGGTGTTTCTCTTGCTTATCGCGTAGGTGTTGAGTTATTGCCGCGTTTAGTCGACAGAGTAACTACGCGTCTTTCGATAAGTACGTGTGAAGGTCGAATTTTTAAGGAAGTGATCGAGTGAGCTTTTATCTTGTATCGGGAAAATAAGGTTCATCGCGTGATCCCTGGAGGTGTAAGAAATATTTGGTGTTGAAACGATTAGTCACACGACCACCCACGAGGCGGTATGGAAACCGCAAGAGGATGCACCGTGAATAAGACGTCTTATTCGCAGGCAGACCTTGTAGAGCAACTTTGTTAGGTCATCACTGGACCTGGGAAGATATTAATGTTCCTCGTGGACCTTCGATAAATACTGGAATTTCGCTTACTCCCGAACTTCTGTAATGGTTTACAGAATCGCAAGATGGTACTGATCTTTATTGCATGCTCCGTACTTACCGATGGATCGTTAACTAGCTAATGTTTTCGATTTATGATAATGTAGCACAAAGGAAATCCTTTGCTCGGTTTTTACTTCACAATATAAATTAGAATCCTTTGCTCGGTTTTTACTTCACAATATAAAATAGACTCCCAAATCACGGAGAATAACATAAAAATATTACCACGAACATGGGATGAATCGTACATTTTCACGAAAATTCCTCGTGCCTCGAAATTGATTCAAGAATGCATATTTCAAATATGAGTTATACCGCAATTGTTATATAACACACTTCACCAGAGTGCGTTACGTGCAACCGGTCCGAGACTCCAGCAACCAGTCCTGTTCGAAGCCCTGGCGCGAATTTCCATGCCACCCCGCGACCGCTAAAATAGTCGCGGCGGAATCCTGGCGTTCCGTATTAAATTAACTCCCCGATCGGGTTCTGATACTCTTCAGGAGGCTTCATCAACGATGGTACGGGAAGAAATATGAAATCTCGCTCGCCGGGGATCGGTATCGGAGCCACCACAAGTCAAGAATACAGCAAAGACTGATTTATTGCGCTGGCGAACGTCAGGCGGGTATGAATTATTCGCGCTCAGGCTGTAGCCTGATTTAGCAACTTCGTGCATCCGCGAAAAAAAAAATGGAAGAAGAAAAGGAACACCGGGGGGGGGGGGGGAGGGGGGAAAATTTTTGCAGTGTTGGTGGGTCGGACGGGTCATCCATCGTGGCGGGTCGGGAGGGGAACGGAGCGTTGTGGCGCGAAAGAAGTGCGAGGAATGTTAATACGAATATTATGATTTATCGACGGAACATCGGACGGAACAACGTTGGATAGAGAGGCAGAAAAGTGTACGAAGCGAGGGGGGATGGGGTTGAGGAGGGGAGGTGTACCGTTCGGTGTTCCAGTCCGCGTCCGTAGGGGTTGGTAAAATGTAGAAAAAGAAGAAATAAAAAAAGGTGGAAACCCCCGGGGGTACCGACAAGCGCACTCACCAACACACCAAGCGCCGCCCCGCTTGATCCACACGGACACACTGGTGTGCGCGCGCGCGCGTCCTCGTAGTAACATGGGGCGAGGCGTTTTTCTTAGTCCACCTGAGCCGCCGGAGATTTATTCCCGGGTCCCGCAAGACAAATGGTGAGATTGTGTCCAAAATTTTAACAGCGCATTTGGCTGAACACGTCCCTGCACCGCGAAGATACCCTCATATCCCCCACCCATTTCATTGCTACTCTGGTCCTCTCCTCTCGCGCTCCGACGACTGAGTACAAAGGATAAGGATAAACGGAGAGGGATTGTCAGGGACGAGGGGGATACGCCACGGAAAGTGTTTCGTGTCGTGTGGGAGGACGGGAGGAAAAAGAAGTTTTCTAGTTATCCCTTCGGCGAGAATGCGGTCCCCGAAACTCTCCTCGCGCGGTTCGTGACAGAATCGAGCCGTGAAACGAGATCTCCGCCCATCCCCCCGCCGGAAACTGCCGGTTGGGGACGGGTTTATCCCAATTATTGGCTTTCGATCAGCTTTCCCTGCCGTCTTACGTGACCCGTTTTGCACGATGATCTCCGTTGCGTAATTTAACACGCGCGTATTTTTCGTCGGCCGCTGGAGGATACTGGAGTTAATGGGACAATAATACAGGCCTTGTACAGAATGTTAACTGGGGGAAATGAATATGAAATAGAGATTATATTGTGTACTGTACGGTGTATGTAAGATCATAAACTTTTAACGTGATTATGTGATTTTTAGCTATATTTTTATATGCAACCTAAGACAAGGTATAGATATTGTCACCTCCTGATGTCGTTTCAGGATACATTTCATTTATAATTAATAGAACTTCCCAAATGTATAGACTAAATGTAGAATAATACAATATAATTAAAATGGAACTGTTATTGTAATTAATTCTGACGGGCGACGTCCTTCTCCCTTGACAGCTAGTCAGACAATTGTTCCTCCGATCGATACCTGTCATCGGTCGATAAAGATCGACCGTCTTCTTCATTTAACTGCGAGACAAGTAGGCCTTACCGTCTACTCTGTGGTCTCACAGTGTTCGTAACAATATTAACAAATATTTAATAGTTTCACTTAATGTTTGTCTTCTGATCCATAGTGGAGCGCCCACTATCGCCAGCAATAAGCGTCCAAGAATAAATGGCTGCCAAAATGGACTCGGAAAGTGCGGTCCGACGGAGATATTAACCTATTATATTCGTCTCCATCCGCCCTGTAGGTTGTATATTAATTTAAAGAATGTTGTCCACGGGACCGGGGCGTTCCATATATGAAATTTTCGCGCCGGAAAGGGTAGGAAAATAACGAGCATCGCCCCGACCTGTATCCAGCGTAGATGGAGGAGCGTGCCTAGCGTGCCCGACCACCAATTTCGCCGGGGTATAAATAATACACTGAGGGATGATCTTCTAGATCTGAACGCGCGCCCGCCCATCTCTTCCCCCTTGGAATTAGATATCCTATCTGTCTCGAGTGCCGCAGGTTTTCTTGCCGTTTTCCCGGGGCTTTTATTACATTGCCGGCCAAAAGAAACGCGGGAATTGCCCTAGCTCGCGATCTCTTCGAAGAGATCGCCTTCTCGTTTCTTTCCTTTTGACGCTCGGGCTACCACGAAACAGAAAACCAGGGTTGCTCCCCCTTTCTACGCGGTTCTAATCGAGACCGATGAAAAAATGAATTAAGAGAAAAACAAATGGGGTGGATGGGGAGATACATTCATTTTTCCCCGGGAACGGCGACGAATAACGCGGATGCACACGGGATAAAGATCCGGGACCAGCTCATTCTTTCCTGTATTCTATAAATAAAGCTCGCCCACCCCTTACTTTAACTTAGTGCCGGTTCCAAGACAATGGCAATAAGAAGAAGCAGAATCAATGTTGGGCATTGGTAAATGAAGACGAAGCGTCCCGGAGCTTTACAGTTCCTCCCCATCGAACCACGGGGAAGATGCACCGCGCTTGAGTGCCACGTTGACAGAATAAAGGGGACAGTGGTTGGGAGAATGAGAGAGGGAGAGGGATAGAGAAAGGGAGAGGGTGCTAGGATAGGGTTGGCAGACTGGTAGCGCACCGAATGCCGGGCAGGGAGGGGATGACGTACACGTTCAGAGATAAACGCGCGCTCTGCGTTCAATGAAGTCGGCTATAAAGGTGGTCCCAGGTTTGGTCCTCGGCACAGATAGTCATGAGATTCGATGGGGTTAAAGGCTCCCGTATACGTCAGGGGTGAGTCAGACCGATAGGCCTGCGCGATCGTCAAATTATCCGCACGGAATCTCGTTCCGTCTCTTCCCTATCCCCTGGACCAGAACTATACGATACATCGATACCTCGAATATTCGTATTCCCGTGAAGAGATAATGTTTAATTCAAATAAATAGAAATCGTCAATTTGTTGTTTTCTTTCACTTCGAATACTTACGTGTCGCGGAGAACGGGTAGACAACAGGGGACAAAAGCAAGCTGGAGTACGCTTTATTGGCCGGATAGTAAGAATCCAACCACCCCCTACCCCACCTGCACTTCCCCCTCATGCAATCTCCTTCCTTTGCTCACGTAACCAATTCTATTCAGCTCGATCCTATCTATCTCTTTTTCTAAGCCGGTTCACTGATACCGATTGCGATAGGCGACGCTGTCACCCCGTCCATAAAACACCCCGGACGACACGGGGCCGGCACAATTTTAAGTTTTACGCCATTTACAAAATGAGTCGCCATTATTTTTGCCGGCTGGATTTATCGCTACATACATTTGGACCGAGCGACAATCCAATTTATGTGGGAGTCCCGTAATAGTCTGCCACCGCAACGCGAGAAACCTCCCCCTCACCATCACCCACCCCTTCCAGCCGACCCACCGCCTCCTCCTCCGGTACCCGTCCTCCTTTCTCTGCTTCGGCTTTTCCTCGTCCGCCGCCCTCCTATCCACCTCGTGGCCACCCACCCCCACCCCCCATTCGCCGACCATCCACCCAGACCCGCGCTGCACTGATTAAATAAAAGAACAAATGGAGGTGACTCCTAATTAGTGCACTACTTCCTTGCATTCTTGCTTCCCGTGACCAACGACCTTCCGCGGATTAGTTGCAGTCGTGCGTTACGTCGGCCACGATGTTCTGTTCAACCCTCCGTACTACTGCGCCCTTTTTGTAAATTACCAGCCACCCCTTCCTGTGTTCTTCTTCTTCCTCGTCGATCTCATTTTTAATTGAAAGAAGAAGCACCGAATTCTTGAGAGGATTTCTGGGCATTTACGGTGCACTACGTCTCGAAGAGACTGGAAGGGGTTGTAGCGGAGGGTGGTAAGGCATATGCGCGTGGTGCTGCTGAAATTGTTTGTTTTTAATGATTCAACGGCCATAACTGGGGAAAAGAAATTAACGCCCAGGAGTACTGATCGGGGAATTAGAAGGGTGACTACCCCTATCTCGGCGGTGGGCACAATTTAAAAATTATACACAGGTGCGACGGACACTTGCATGATGCTTTTAAGGGGACCGTAATTATTATAGTCGAATCGAATATAATGTACAAGATTTTTAGTTTCTTACGAATTCTTGGTAAAAATTGAAGATCTAGTTCTGTAGTATATTACCTTGTCTTTTTATTTTAAAGACATACAGCATCTAATCTTCGGGTTTGCAAAGGTTTCGGTTAGCCTAATCCGGTTAGGTGGTTACAATTAAACAGGGATTCAGAGGTATATCGTCAAACAGATTATGCTCTCCACGGAAGTAATTCCTTGACTCCGTAATCTATTAACGAAAACCATTCATGTAAATATTTCCATTACGATCATTACTATAATTCAATATTAATAGTCACAGAAGCTCCCTTACCACCCATGCAACGCAACGATTTATCGCGCGAGACCAAGCCTTAATTGAGAATGATGAACGGCAGGTATATTTCCGTATCTACCTGATATTAATTAAGATCTATTTAATCATCGAGAACTAGTTTCTTCGAACCCCACCTGAATAGGTGCGTCGTGATCATTGTTCCACGGGCATGACCGATTAAATCAACCAAAAATTACACAGGGAAAACGCGAGCAGGGCGAAATATTTGTCGTCGTCAGCGGCAATTTCTACGTTCGTCCAAACACAGGCAGCCCAGGGCATTTACGCGCGACTATTCCACGGGCAGCGTGGATTTATCGCGGAATTTACGATGTAACGGCCGCGCAATTTCGGTATCAGGCGGCGACGGGGGGCGAGTTCGCGTCCCGTCGAGCCGAGCTCCAAAAGTGGCAAACGCAAAAATTGCCCCCGAAAAAAAAACATAAACGAAAAAGAAAAAAAACCAGGGAAATCGTGAAAAGAAGGGAAAACCATATTAAATTACGTTCCTTTCCGGGGATCGTCGGGGGACCAAGGGTTCGGTGTTTACCAAGGCTAGCCAGGAAGCCGAGTCGCTTTCGCGAGTCATCGGTCACCCGGTCTGTTTACTCGAGATGATCGAAGGCCGGATCAGAGGGGTAGGTAACGTATAATACGAAGGAAGGGAAGAAAAAAAAAAGCGAAGGGGACGGCGACTGAGGAAGGGAAGGAACGAAGCAGGGAAAAGTTCGAGTACCCCGTTGAGGGGAAAGGGGAACGGTGAAACGAGAGGAGTATCGGACGATAGCGAGTCATGAGGGGGGTGTTGAGGAGGGCGGGGGCGCGGCTGCGTCTGAGCTGCTCGCGATCTATGGCTCTCCTTTCTAGCAGCCCCCCACCTATTCATCCCCTTCTACGCCGGCCCGGTCTCCCAGCAGCTAGCTAGAAGCAATTTTTTGTTCGTGGCCCGCTTGTATCAAATTACGATAAATATTGCGGTGCCGACGTGCATCCCCCTCCCCCAGTCGGCCGTCGCCCCACCCCCCTCCCACAACGATTTAAAAATCGGTTGCGGCGAAGAAGGGCGGGATCCCGGTTCGAGGCGACTTCGCGCGTGTTATCCCCCCGCGATTCGAAACGCCGTCTTTTGGACGATCGGATGAGGGCACGGCACGCAAATGTCGGCTGATTTATGAGCGGATATTATATACCTACCAAGAACAATAACGATTTCGAAACGGTCGGACGTTCGCGTGATCACGCGTTCAATGGACTTAACGCGTTAACGTCAGCGGGATCGTCTCACGGATTGATTTCACGTGTCGTACGGGGCCTGACAATAGGTGAAAGAGAGAGATGGGGAAGGATTTAATATACTCTACCGTGGGCCGAAAATGAAAACGAACGCGGGCGTAACCGAGTCGGTATCGGGTCCTGAAGAATAGTTGGGAAAAGAATAATGGAGGCACTCGGCGCGATGGCGAAGGTGAGAAGAGAAAGGGGATAGAGAGTAGTGGCGATGATGGAGGTGGGAGAGAAAAGAAGAAGAGGAAGAAGACGAAGAAGAAGGAATCCCGCGCGCGCGAAAGCCTCTAGACTAGATGATTCTCTGGAAAGAAGCGTGACGAGGGTATGTGGAAGCAAGTATTATGTATAACCGGGAGGAGAGTAAATATGTGCCGGGCCGCGGATGGTATATACATAGGTGGAGGTATCCACCCTATCCAGTTGCGTGCGAAGGACAGAAAACACGAGGCAAGGGAGGGTCGAGGGGGTTGTGGGCGGCGGATCGAGGGATGGTGGGTAGTGGATGAGGTAAAAGGAGAGACCGGCTTGTAGGGAGAGAAAACACGCGCACGAGAGAGACAGAGAGCTGGTGAACGAGCGAGCCAAAGGGGGGTGGGCAGAGGGGGCGAGGGAGAAAGAGAAAGGGATAGAAAGAGAAACAGCTAGGGGGCAGGTAGTGGGGGTTGACAGAGATGAATTCGTTTCATTTCACGCTGGGAAGCTCTCGCGTTCCCCGCGTCCGATGATTTACTGGGCTACAATGTGGTAACCCATGATTTATCGCTACCAACACGCTGCCTCGCCACTACGCCATACCTGGGTACCATGACTACGTATGCGTCGGGTCCGTGTGTCCAGAGAACTTTATACTCTTTCTCTGTTTTTCACCCCGTCGTCCCTGATCTTCTTTCCCTCTCACCTCTTCGCCTCTAACCCCCACCCCCCTTCACTCTTGCTATCTCCCGCGCGTACTCTCGAGCCTGTCTTCCCATCGCCCGAGTGGGAGGAGAGAAAGGGGGTTGAAGACTCTCATGGCCAGAGTCATGGAATATATATGTATATACTATCCACCTACCTACGTATCGCACCGTGAACGACGATGACGTCGTCGTCGTCGTCGTCGGTTACGGCGGCGGCACCTCGCGAAACCCATGATTCCACGGTCCGCCGCCTTTATTTATGCGCGAGAAATACCTCTCCGTGAGCTCTGTTGGCTGCCCTGCGCGCGCGCCCGCGCGCCTCGCTAGCGAGTCGATCTGTCATTTTCAATGCGTGCTTATCTGTGAATTAACTATCGAAGTCACTCCCGGCACCGGGTTACCAACGTTCGCCGATAAATTGCCAAGGACCGGCCGAGCTAATCATTAACTCGGCATTTTCGAATTGATCTATCGGTCGCGACCAGCGCTATTATTCCGTGCCGGTCCAGTGTCGTTGGTACCACGGCGATCCCGCGTGTAAACCGAATTACCCCCTCGATTGTTGTTTTGCACCGTTGCACGCCTGTTTTTCCTCTGAACGAACCGGTCCCGCGATCGTCGCGTCCCAACAGCCTCCCGAATGGTTTCTTCCGGCAGCCGGCTGACCATCAGAATTAATGGTCCCTGCGTCTATTTTCTCGGCTCCAGATTCGAACAATCGATGTTCTCTGATCATTTCGTTCTGTTCCTTCGTCATCGTGTAGCCACTTAGAAATATAAACTACCGTGCCAAGCCTCGAGGAGATTAACAGCAGTGAAACTGAGAGCATATTAACGTCCACCTGCGGTGCCATCCGCGGCTGGACCCCGGAGACTCTGGCCATCCACGTCAAATCGCTCGGTGAACCGTAACGCGACCATATCGCGACCATCATGGTCGAAATGGACCTGGTCAACGAGAATATGGAACTATAACTACCGCCGTGCTGCGCGACAAAATGCGGCAAAAGTTGCTCGGACCGTGGCTATTATCGCGCGCTTACCGTACCGGACCCCGCACGACAGTTGCGCGGAACACCGCTCGGGAGTATCACAGTTGCGAACTTTTAGTGGAATTTGTTATTAAAGCGTGGATAAAGAAACTGAAGAGACGGAAGATTGTTGTTACGAGTGTCCTTGGATGACTGTTTGAAAGAATTTTTGAAATTATACGAATAATGTAAATGAGACACCTCATAAATTATAAGTAAGTCACCATCTGCTCATGAATAATATACAGAAACTGTACTTTTTTATGAAATTTTTATAGAACTTTAGAGTCTCATTAACATTATAATATAATACTTTTATCATACTTACAATTTGTAGTGATAGAAAGTGTAATAATAAAAAAAAATATAAGATGTAGAAAAATATACATAGATACACGGCAAGAAGAAACTGAACACAAAAAGAGATTCTACCTTATCATTCAGTGGGACCTCCAATCGAGCAAGGAGTATGTTCCCTATTGTTAAATTCAACTCAAACAATAAGCACAATACAGTAAATCACCGATGAGTGTTCGTAGGCTTCTCGGGACTGAGTGTTCAATCATTCCAATGACTCTGGGGGTCCCCGTAGAACCAGCCAAGTGCCCAGTGGGGTGGATGACGCCTCAACACAGTGCCGAGAAGCCTCTGAACACACATCGATGATATATTGTTTAAGAATGAAATATTATAATGTAATGCAAAAGACAACGAAAACTAACAAAATCAAAATTCGTTCCAAGAAGTAAGTTTTAATATTAGAATCTGCTATTCTCAGAACCAGGTACACGCAGTAAAGTAGTATTTCCCCGCGTCATCAAGGGGGTTACATCCACCGTCGGTTCTCGCTCGGCCAAGTCCGTCCGCCGTCCACGTTATTTACGCGTTGCCGAGCTTTTGCAAGAATAACAGTAACTTGGCGAATACTTGCGCTGATGGAACGCGCCGCGCCAGGCTACGGGCACCGCAGAGAATCCGGTAGGTTCTCGCGGGGCAGTTATAAGTGTAGGTAATTGCAAACGGTCGTAAGTTCGTGGAAGTCGGAACGATACCTTGTAAGGTATCCCCGGCTCGTTGGAAACTCGAGGAACCAAGTCTCAGCGCTACCGCCGCGGCAAAGTTCGCTTGCACCCTCTCAAAAGTGGAGAAGACCACCCCCCACCCCTTCCCAAACTCCGTGAGTCCTTCGGGCCAGGATTCATTAGGGATCTTGCTGATCCTGACGGTGTTTCGAGGTGGCCGCAGCCACCTTGCCCAATGAAATTTATCTCGACCGCGTAAACTTTGCTCGGCCGTTGTAAACAACAGGCAAATCCTCGGCCGTTTAAAGCCCGTAGCCACCCCCTATACTCCTTCTGCCCGCTTGCACTTCCGGCGAGGACGTTCGCTACGACCGATACTCGGCGAATCCTTCGGCGCGTAGCATTTTACAAAAATGGTATCCTTCCCTCCCCCTCCCGCCGTGGACGTGATTCACGATCAAACTTCTTCCCACCCCCTCCCTCTTTTATCTGGCATCGAAATTCGTCGAACGGAAGTTCGAGAGGCCAGACAGAGAGAGAGAGCAAGCGAGAGAGATAGACAACTTATATTTACCCCGTCGATAAATCAGCCCTTGCGCCACGGATTACGCCCAACCACCCCGTACGCGTCGTCAAACTTTCTCGTCGTTCGAAACGTTAATCCACATTAAATAGCAAAGTATCCCGGGGGCAACAGACAGAGAAACAATTTATTTACCCCCGGTATAGTAATACCAAGATACGGCGAACCGTAAACCGTACACCACCACAAATCTCTTAGCTTTCCTTCGCGAGTCATTCGATATTTCCGGTACGGAACAGGTGCGCCTGGTGCGCGCGTACCAACAACGAAGATCCTGTCGCGCGAAAATTCTCACGGAGTTGCTTGTTGCACAATGAAAATCGCTCACGATTCTTTTTTTTTTTTTTTTCACCGCGGTTTAATTAATCGGCGCGAAAAGCAGCATTCCGTGCGCTCGCGATATCTCAAACCGCGTGGAAGCGGTTATATTCCGTTGCGTAACTGCGTAACGCGATATATTTCACCGAATAACGAGCGTGCCTCTCGGCTAAGCTCGCTACTCGCGTGCAACCCGTGCGCGCGCGTTCCCGCGCTTGGCTTATGATTTGTGGGTCCGTGGAAGTTCTAGGCATCCATCACATTTAGCGGTCGTGAAACGAGAGTCGAGTTGTAAAACACGCCGGCCAAATGAGGATATACGTGGCGGAAGGAGTGTCCCGGGATCGTCCCGGTTGCGGAGAGAGGCCCACCCCCTCCTCCTTCGCCCCTGTCAGAGGGGTAAGTTCGCCGTGGGGGCGGCTAACCTCCAGCGCGCGCGTGCTCGTCGGGCAGGGGTGGATAACACGCGTGGCCTCGAGAATCCGGATTTTATAGGGCCGTTAAGTTAGCCCGACGATTTTCCAAACTCGTGTGATTGTCTTGTCGCGGCAAGCCGGCTATTAAATGGCACGGAAAATAAATATGCCACGGTCGCCTCGAGTTTTATACGGGCGCGGTCTCTCCACCCCGGGAATACGTTCAACTTCGCGTCAATGTTTTATCGTTTTCCTGATTTTTACTCTCGTTTCGTTTCCTAACAAACTGTACATCGTTTTGTGATCTAGATGTTTCTAGAGATAGGTCTAATTGGTGGTTATAGATTGTTGAAGTTGATATTGATTCAGGTGGTCAATAGACTGTGATTGATGAACATAACGGATTTAATTTCGTTGTTTCTAGAATCATTAGTTGTCATGTTTTTAAGGTATTGAAAAGGAATGTTATACGTTGGTTTAGCAAAGAATGAAATTAACGTTCGTAGTTGTGAAGGATTGAGATTACAGTTCAGATGATTATAGCCCAATATGCACACATCTTTTCATCCTTTTCTTTAGGTAACAATAGAGACACAATTCTGATGAATGATAATGAATATAATTCTTCTTCATGCAGCTTTATTGAACTTCACGAGTCATGTTTCAAACATGAACTTTTTTTTAGAGGTCTAGCAATTCGATTCGGTACTTCAACTGTATCCCTTCGCTCCAAATTGTATCTCGGAGGAAACAGCCGTTTACGGTCCGTCGCGCCACTTCTTGAAGCAACAACCCCTGACAAATATGCCGTCGTGTAAGTCGAAGGGGACCTAAGCCTTCGTTCTCTCTCCGCAGGATTAGCTTGATTACCGCGTACAGGCGTCGGCACAAGGGGAATAATTGCTGTCGCGTTTTCTTTACAGGCTGTTTAACGCAACGGGGCGACAAAAAGGGTCCGATCCAAGGCGTTCGTTGTTTACCAAAGTGGCCGAAGATTTACGTGGCGAAAGCACTTCGGCTCGTGGCATTATAGACGAGCTTTCGTCGTGGAAAAACCGTGACGTGTACACGCGACGTGTCGCGAATTTACGGGTCGTGGAAAGCGATGCTGATGATATAACGGTGAAAGTAGTGACGCTTCGCGAATGAAGACGGCAAGATAAAGATCCGGGAACACCGGCGGACGAATTATCTTTGTTTTTCGTAATCTTTATAACTTCATGGCAGAGACGGGCAAATTCATCATATAGATAAAGAAGTTCGAAGACTTAAGACAAATCCACAGATGATCAAAATTCTTCTTCGAAGTACAGTAGGCTCGCGTTAAAGTAGCGGTTCGGGGCTCTCGAGGTAGGTTTTTCCTGGAAACGCTACTTTAACGTGTGCCAATGGGCACACAATGATCCACCAATTGGATCAGAACATTGATTACAAATGGCGACCGATAGTGGGATGCGCGCACGTGTGTGAGTAATGTTAACACCGTTACTTTAACGCGAGTCTACTGTATGATGCTCGACACGCATGCTTACCCCATCAAGATCCCCTTACTCGTTCGATCTAGAGTCTTTCTCAGTACATCTTCAACAAGGTTCTTCAAAATCGAATTATTTACAACGACATCTACCCTGTCAGCCCCACCTTCCCCCACTCATGAGGTACGTTCAAAGGGCTGTGGAGGGTCGTCGCGTATCACATCCGACAAAGGAGCGCGGTATCATGGCCTCTTTGGCGGGCTTCACCCCCGTTCCAGCGAGAATTTTCTATGGGGTAGAGGGGAAGGGTGGGTCGAGGAGGTGTATCGGAGGGAAGATTGCCCGCGACCACGCTTTTCACCGTCGTGCCCCGCAGCTGTAACTCTGGCAGAGGGCACAGTGGTGGAAAAAGGGGTGCAGAGTAAGAGGAGGGGGAAGGGGATGGGGGCGGCTGAATGACGGGATTCATGCCCCGGCTGTGGATTCGCAGACGCCTTGAATGGAGCTGGCGGAAGGGCTTCGGAAATTAAACGTCCTGTAGATGGTCTTTTTTCGCGTGCGGTAATGTACGATCCTCCCCCACACCCCCTTTTCTTCGTCCGTCTCGCCTTCCCCTTTCCCTCTCCGGGTTCCTCGGGGGAAGGAAGAGGCTGGGGACCTGCCACGCCGGCCAGGACAATTTCGCTGCGATAAGGAAGTAGATCGAGGCAGGAGATACGTCGCATCCTCCTCTCTATACACACACGAACATCCTTATGTGCAGGTTGCGTACACGCGAGTGTGCGAGTGTGTAGAAACTCGCTTCTTCGTGCATCTACACAAGGGCGGTTGCGAGAACGCCATTGCATCGTGGACACCCTCGTAAAACACCCGCGGCTACGTCTAAACGTACCTATTTCTCGTGGAAATTAGGAAGTTCCGCGGAGCGGCTTGTCTTTTTTTTTTTCTTGTTTGACGCGATCCGCCTGGAATCTCCGGGAATGAGGAAGCATTATCCGTTTAGATTCCACGATCTTGCTATTAATATACATTAGAGGGGACGACAAGTGGGTCAGTGGCAGACTACACCCATCCTCCATACGACGGGCTAACTTCTAGAGCCTCGACATTTCCGTCGATATCTCGTTCAACTTTTTATCTTTTGTCCCGTGTTGTTCGCGGAGGGAGGGAACTTCACGTTTTTATGGGTAGAATTTTCCCTGAAGATAAAGGATGTCTTTTCTGTGTAATATATACACGGGTATATATCGACTGATGACGCAGGCGTGGATGAACTGCGCGGGCACTCGACGCCGTCGTTCGCAGATTCCTGTTATTCATGTGTATATGTACTATGTATGTATATGCCACTGTGCCTCGTGGGCATGCGTTATATCGGCCGCGTGGCGTATGGATAGTTCGCTTGCAAAGAACTTTAAGAAGTCCAAACATAACGTGTCCTCGGGATTATGAGACATCTGAGGTCTGTTGTGCTATGTGAACCAGAGATTCCAGATTTACGTCGGAAATAAAACACGTACATAGCGTAAAATGTTTTCCATTTGAGAATAAGAGCCTAACCCAAACATTTCCCGAATGACTGTTGACGAAATAAATTGGATTAATAATTTTTATTGTGCCAATGAATCAATAATATGTGAAAACGTACGCATTTAACACGAGGAAAAAATATATTGATGTGATTACTTGTACAAATATGAAAAATAATTTGATGCATGCACGAAGCATATTTTTAACGTGTATTTATGTGTTAACGTTTTTTATGGTTCTCCAAGGACCACCAATGGTATCTTCGTACTAAGGGAGCTCGAACTTTGGTCGCGGTACTTCCGTAATTTATCATCCACACAATCGTGTCGATATAGATTGCTCGAGTCGTAACTTCAATAGAAACCTCCGATTAATATTCCGCGTGCACGTTGATGGACGATCGATCGAGAATAAATGTCTACGGTAGAATAGACACGGTAGATACACGTCTCGGGATCGCATAAACGCGACATTGACTTTCACGTGGCAACACCGAAGGCTTCTCTTTCGTTACGGAAACGTACATATATAGGATCGAATTGAAAGTGTTTCCGGAAGCATTGTTTCTCTTCACTTCAAAATGTCGTTCTATTTAATGTGGTGAAATTTGTTTTAATATTGTCTGTCATATTTATTAGTAAAATCTTGTGACACCTAATAAATTCTAACACCTCCATATCGAAAAATTAATTAAATCTGAAATATATCTTGTGCATTTCTACTCGACTCCATCAATTACAAATCATTCATTGTCAGTATAATAAATGCATAATTAAAAAGATCACGGGATGATACGTGGCGAATTTCCAAGTTACCGCGGCGTTTCGATTCGCATTTAAGGAGAGAAATCGGGAACGAGGGAGGTAGTTAAACCGACCAGCCATCGAGGTGAAACCGACACATCTTAATTTCCTGTCAAAATATTGACAGCCGAGCAGCCATTAGCATTATGAACGACTGGTACTGGGTCAGTACCGGTTGGCCGGCTCTGCCGGCTGTTTAGTTATTGTTTCCGCCACAGATTATAGGGATGGGGGTCTTTATTGCCCTATGGCGGTAATATAGGTATACCGGAGTCACTGATACACTCCTACGGGTCCACCTATACATTCAAGTGTAGGCTTGTGCAAGCTCGCACCTGTTGGCGCCTGCGATTATGGCCGCAGTAACATTCCGTCAAATTGCGAACACGGTATACCTAGACCTTCTAACCCAACCTAGACCAGTCAGAAACATTCCAAAGACCACGTGGCTGCCGTGAATATCTACCCGTAATATTAACTTTACCATTTTTCAGCGATTCAACCAGGGTCGAACAATCGATTCGGTAATTATTAATGAAACAATCCGTAAAGAACTTTCCACCCACGTTTCGAAACGTCGTTCGTAAGTTTTTTTGACGGATATACGGTATCAGGTGCGGCGGGTAGAAACAGTGACGAGGGTTGGGAGGGTGGGAGAGCAATGAGTCCCATGTAATTCGGTAGGGACTAATAAAAGGCTACGTGATATATATCTTCGCGGGGCGGAACTTTTTTGCCCCGGGGCCGCCCGTTTATATTTATTCCGCGTGTTCGCGTGGTTTTTTGCGGACTTTTTCGGAGCTAATATTGTCCGGCGAAAACAAATACGTGAAACGGTAAAGGAGAGCCGGGGCTCCGATTCATTGATTTTACGTCGGGACATTATTTATCGTCCAATATATCGGGCTTGTCGATACCATTCGTTGCGTCATGCGCCATAATAACGGTATCTTCTTCAAAAATTGTTCATTGCCGACGTTCAGAGAAGGAGGAGGAGCAGAGCGGGACTAGACCACGGACCTGGTCGGTTTAAATTCTTCAACAACGCTGACGAATAGGACCGCGCGCGCGGATGATATACACTCGCTTGCTCGCTCGCTCGCGCGTCTACCGTCAACCGTCGGGCACAGCGCACCGCGTCGCCGCCTCTAAATTCGCCCGGCGAGTAAGTTGAGGCTCGATTTAAATTTGCCAGAAGTGGAATTGGCCGCGTGGCGAAACACAATTTCGCGGCGAGTTCATTCTCCCGGCGAATTCAAATTAATGCGACGATATACGAATTGACTTTCTGAGTTATTACCAGTGGCCGCCGAACGAACTTTCAACAGTCGCGTTGCCTCTAATGAAAAGAATTTCCGATGAAATTGCCCCGTACGCCGACCGATAATGCTTGTTTTGAAGGACACCGTTGATGCACATACTGGGAAAGAAATACGTGAAACATTTGTCGGATCATGGTGATCGTCAGCGGCCATTTTGGTCAACGCTTGTAAAAATTCCAGAAGGATAATCGATATAGGAAGAATTAAATACATTTTATTTTTTAAATTAATCGCCATATGTGACTGAAATAAATATCATAGGCTTGAGAATTTTAAAATTTTTGTCACTCTTCTAAACCACATTAAAGAGTCAGCGTTACATCCGGGAACCTGTCCTCGTCAGTGCACAGGAGCCTTGAAACACTCGTCGATGATTTACTGTATATGTAATTCTGCCGAATGGTTTGATTAAAATCACGTTGTAATAATTGCAACATAGGGAGCAAAATGTTACGCTCGGACTGTATCGCCGAGACGATATTGCGAGATCGCGTGGTAGCGTTCAACTAACGGGCGGGTTACAAATTAGAAGAATGCGATAAATCTCCCGTGTTCGGTTCGCGAAATCTGATGAACTATCGGGCCTGGTGTGTACCGCCGGTCGGACGGGAAACCCGTTAATTTCTCGATTAACAAATCTCCATTTATCTCCCGAAGCTCGCCGGAGATCCGTGCAATTAAAAGAGAAGAAAAAGGAGGAACGGCGCGGTGCAAAAGGTGGAGATGAAAGAAAAAAGAAGGTTACGCGACGAACAGGTCGCGCAGGAGGCGTCTGCATGAAAACAGGAAAGGCGAAAGAGATAAGAGAGTAATTAAATTCGCATACTCCTTGCGCGTCGATAATTCGCGCAGAGGCCAGACCGGAGACTCCCGGTAGCGCGGCATTGGAGGAGGGGAGAGAGAGAGTGAGAGAGGGTTGAGGGGGTAAGCGGGTGTGCAGGGTACGTTGTACCGGCCACCACGTGGTTGCACAGAGAATCGAGCATGTGTGCGCGGAGGAGCGGCCACAAATCACCATTACTCGATGTGTATCGCAACGCTATATAATTATACCTATAACGCCAAGCACCAGGTAATGGCTCAATCCTGCATGTGCATGCGATGATAACCAAGCCTGAAGGTGGGCCACTAGGTGGGGTCTCGGGTGCCCGCGAGATTCAAACAGATCGTGTTCCATTGGCCCGCTCGTAGTCACGTGTTCCGTTACGTCACCGTGGCCATCCTCGTGAGCGGTTCGAAGCTCGGCGGCGCGCTAGCGAGAGAGAAGGATGGAACAGTCAGTCGGGGGAGGAGGGAGTGAAGAGACAGAGACGTCGAACTTTATCCACGGAGCGAGTGAGAGTGCGGCAACTCGATGAAAGAAGACACCGACGGGATTCTCGTAAATAAGGATAGATCCAAGAACGACGAAGGCGAGACTGATAGCCGTAGGAAGAGTAACCAGGTTAGAGAAGACGGCCATAGGAGAGAGAAAGATGGAGGCAAAGAAAGAGGACAACAGGCCTATACCCTACGCCGTGCCCCCTCCCGCCATTAACAACGCCCTTGCATATAAATCCCCCCGTCTCGTCTGTACACGGCTAGGGCATGTGTGTGTGCGTGCGGAGATCGTTCGTCTCCGTCTTGATCGCGCGTACCCGGAATCGCGCGATCTCCGTTCACGCTCGGTGTTTTCTCTCTCTATTGCTGATTCCATCTCGCTCCCTCCGGTCCGGATTCCCCGCCTTTGCACTGGCCGCAGGACAAGCGGGGACGAGGCACAGAGGCGAGAGGAGAACTCGAGGGGCCGTGAAACTAAGGGAGACAGACCACGAGAGTGAACGAAGCGGAGAATCGCCGTGGCGAGAGGAAGAGAGAACGCGTGTGTCGGAGCGAGAAAGATTGAGAGAGTGAGAGCAAGAGAGCGAGCCGGGAGAATTTCTAGGCGGTTGAAACGGGACGGCGTGGCGAAGGAGCGAGGCAGAGGCACCGGAGAGAGAGAGAGAACGAAGGCAGCGCCGCGTGGCGGTACGAGGTGGGGACTATCGGGCCGTAAACCATCCGCGGTGAACATTTAACTCACGTATTGCCATCCGACAAGTTTGCTTTGGCCCGCGAGAGAGCGTCACCCGAGCGAGCGTCCGACGTCGAAGCGAGCCTTCCGCGAAACACGCGAGGAGGTGGACCACAAGAGCCTTCCGACTTCACGTGGCTCCAATTCGCGTTACGTTTCGGGAGCCACCGATTCACCTCCGTCGACGTTCGACTCGCGGCAAGTCCCGATCGTGCTCTCCTGTATATTTTCATATTTTTTTTCAATTTTCGCGGCATCGACGGCGCACTGCCTACGCGTATTCGGGCCCCGGAAAATAGTTCGTTCGCCGTGTCGAACGATCTCCCATTCTGCTCGCAAAACTGTACACATCTCGACACCGGTCTACCCGGCGAACCGAACCGATCCGACTCGGCAACGTTCTGGACCTGTCAGCCTACACGGGACTTCTTGCGGATGCAACACAACCGATCCCGGGTCTGAACGACCGTTATCATGAGCTACAAGAAACGGGCGCGGACTACCCTTCCGCAAACGGCGCTCTGCTTTCGTTGACTCTCTCGACTGGCCGCTACGGTAAGTCATTATCGTTCACTTCTTATTTACCAGGGACACTCGCGAGACACCCATTGAGAAATACCGACGGTATCGCGGCCATTCTAGACAGTCGTATCGTAACTGGCAGGGAATTAATGTTTCGGAGTGCATCCGAGTAGACAGTCGTCGATGTAGTCGCGAAAAATGTCCTCCCGCCAAAACGTTGCTGACCCAGTGCACATGCTCCATTATGATTGGTGTGACGTCACGGAAAGACTGACGGGCCGGTAAACCTACTCGTTGAAGAATCACATTTCTTCCGTGATTTCTTACCACGAGGAGTATCTTGGTTTCCTTGATACGGTTCGCGATACTCCCAGGCGAGGGAGAAATAAATGCGTGCACGTGGTGGTTCGCGTGAACGTACGCCATGAAGTGGTTCTCTCGCGATCACCGATAAACGTAACTATATATTTCTTTTTCCCCCTTCACCACCACACCCAAGCGTGTACGCAAAGCGCGTACCGTATAGATATCAATTACGGAATTAATCTCGGGCCAGGTAGAGTACATCAATTTTCCTTGTATCTCGTTCTGTCAAACTGATGTTTTACGGCCGGCGTTAATGAAGAACTATAACCAGCCGGACGTGATACGCTTGTAACCCATCCGCGGCACACGGCATAATAACATCCCGCGATAAATGTACCGGGTCGTCTATCCGCGGTGGAATACCCCGTATATACGCTCTCAGGACTCGTGCCAAATGGTAAATAATCGTTCGAGTCGAACCTAATAGCTCCGGTTCTCATCTTGGCCCGTGTTAACGGCACGTCTAACTCCCCTTAAATCTTGATGTAGAAGGCTAGCACTCTTAAAAGTGTCCGCCGTATTTTTCAAGACCTTTTAATGCATTATTTTGTCACTCGAATCGATCCCGCTTAACGGGTCTCCGGATTTTTCACGGGAAAAAGAGGGAATGGCCGAAAATAAAGTGAGTTCGGTATCGCGAGGCCCGGGGGTAAAATAGGTGGTGTGTACCGCCACCGACGCGCTGACGGGGACCATAAATAAGGATCCGACGGTCGGTGCGGCTGCAGCCGGTGATAAGCGTTCCTTTGCCCCCCTCCAACGAGAACCCTCTTTGGACTTTCTTCTTCGTCCTCTTCTTGCTCGAATGCTCCGAACCCCTTTCACGTCTATGCAGCATCCCTTAACAGCATCCCTTCTTCGCACAGTTTGATCATCAGCTTTTGACCAAAAACTCCGTGGTTGATTCTCATGATATGTAACAACAGCAGGTTATTTGACACATGGTGCTCGAGTTTCTACAATTCTAATGATTTTTCAAATTATTCCTCGACAATTGTTTCCCCCGATTTCCCTAGGAATATTTTGGCAAGCGTGTACCGCCACGCAGAGATTGCAACTCGCTAGCTGTACTTGCAACTGGATTAAACTACAGTTCCGAATTAATTCGCCGACCCTGTTAAAATGTATACCGCCCCTTTGCAACTCCGGGAGATGATTGCGCCGCTCCCCAGCCCCCTAACACCGCGGCATAATTAGTTTGTCAAAGTGACAACGCGATACTTTTTTGCCTCCCCAGACGAAGCCACGTCCCACTGGTACAATTCGAGGGTACACGTCCTGAAATGCTGTACGGTTGTCTGGAGTTAGGTGATGTAGGGACCGACTGTTTCATCCACAATTCAATAAATTACGATATTAACCGAAAACGCAACTTATCCCGTTAAATGTTTCGGGACGATCAGTGGTATACGGGGGTGGTTCCAAGGAGAAATCTCGTAACGAATCCTCTCTGATATCGTTCACACAGAGGAGCTGTAAGATGGTAACTCGGCCGGGCAGACTGTATCGCCGCAAATATCGTATCGGTAAACCGTGGGAGGGAGATGGTTGGAAACGCACGAGGTGCCTTGAACGTTTCCCAACTGTGTAACGTATAGGTATAGCCCCGGTTCCTTCATCCCCTACGGGCAGCACGAACCGACCATTTCTCATATCAGTTTAGCCGACACTTTCGAGAACTTGCTCGGAGTGCCCGGGGCGTCGCGACGTCACCCGATGCCTCTTGCCCTCTCGCTTGTCCCTCTCCACCCCACTGTGTACAGTGGTCTCCTCCCCAGTTCCGACTATTCTGCAACACCTCGCCCGAGCTGGCGGGGCTTTTCTCCCTTTTCCAAACAGCCTTCTTCCCAGCAGCACCACGGTCTTCGAGGATCCATTTTAAGTTCAAGATCGCGTTTGCCTGAAACGCGCGTGTACAAAATGTCTCTCTTTCCATTCTCCTTTCTCGCCCGTCGCCCTCGCAAACCCCCTGAAAACGGATCGAGTGCCCGCGGCAACGGGGAGATAAGTGATGCCCAAAACTTAACAAACCCGACTCGGAGATGATGAAGAGCCACGGCGACCTCTTGGATCAACCACGACCAAGAGATTGCGCGCAGCGAACACTTTATCAGAGATCCAGGTTACCAAAGATTACACCCTCGGTCACCGATCACATACCCCCGTAAACGAATTAGAATACCGTTGTTTCGAAAGTGCAGAGGTTACGGTCGGCACTGTAAACCGGCACGGCACCGTTTTCATCCACTGCACGCGATAAACTATTTTCCCGGTGTCGTGTATCTGAATTTCGTTTCACATCGTCGGCCCTGTTGTTCGCGTATCGGCACGTTAATTACGAAATATCACGGCGCGAACAGTTGTTTTCGTCGGAAAAATGCAAATCACCCGCGTATTTATTCGTGTTCATTGAAGCTTCTGGGTAATTTGTGCCCACCCCTCCCCCCTGTCGGTCTGATCGCTCTTTTTCGGTCTTTTTAAACCGCAATTGTCTCGGTCACGCGGTCCAGGCGGTTTTTTGCGCCCCCGTTCCGTCCCCGTTCCGCCGCCGTCGCGTATCTTCCTAAATTTCCCAAAATTTAATACCGCGGCCCCCCGCGATATATATCGCCGAACCGTGAATCAACTGTTTTCGCAGGTGTTATACGTTATTCAATAAAAAGTAACGGTTTCAAGACACAGTTAAGCCTGATAAATGGGCGCCTAGATAGTATTTTTAAATGGCGGGACCCGGGGGTTTCGGGGCCGAGCGCATTGCTCGCATAAATTCGTCCAATCTTCCAGTCGAGCGCCGGGGTATTCGCGTATTCCTATTGAATTCAATAACTCAAACTCGGATACGGTATATCATTCGTAGCTGGCCGAATGCGACGGTACCTTGCGCGTGCTTTTAATTATTGCTGTAAATAATTCAAACAGGCCGTATAATTTTTATTTTATACCGTTCTAACTACGTATCTTCATTAGCTAGCCACAGATTCCCCTAAATTTCTCTTATTATCGTTTTTCTCCGAAGAAAACAATCGACAGAAGAATACATCAAGTGTAGGATACATAACCTCAAAAATATAGTTTCTTGTTTAAATTCGATACGAATATTAAAATTTGTAAGCTTACCGACGACTGATTGTGCGTAGCCGAAAATAATCCATGAAATGATTCTCCGTAATGATTTCGAGACGAATTCAGTGACATTAGAACGCTTCAAACGGGTACGGCCCCGGCCGTTATGGCTGCCGTCGGATCGCGCAGCACGTGCGGCCCACGTCTCGCTGGCAACATCGGGACACATTGTAACCGCCTCCTTGGGCCACGAAATTGCCGTACAGTAACGTGGACCGTGTTCTTCCGTGGCGCGGGCGATATTTCAAATTTATTACGCCCGGATAAATATATATATAGGTATATATATATACACACACGCGTTTTGAATATTTTGTTTGCGGCGCCGATAAACGGTAACGCGCGCACTCACCACCTCGGGGTTGACAAGCGGTATCCAGCCTCTTTACCGGTTGATATAATTTCTGTGCAAGAAATATGCTCGTCGGGCTCACCAGCCTGTTACATAAAGTAAGTAAATTAATGATTGGGTGGTTAAACTGCGAATGTATCACGCACGCTTGTACGCGCGCGCTAGCCCGCTACCCGCGAGTAGATATTTCGAAATTAATGGCCGGACTATTAATTTTCGAAGCAGTTTTCAACTCCTCGGGTCGGTATCCTACGGTATTTTTCCCCCCTGGTCACGAGAGCAAATTGTTGCTGGTCGAAAATTAATTCGTCCGATCGGGTCTCCTCGATCGCGCCCTCGACCGATTCGACCGAAATCGCTGAAATATTGGACGTCTCTTCTGCTCCCGGCGATATCTCGTCGAACACGGGCCGCGCAATTAGGCGGGAATTATTCCTTCCGGTGCTCGCGGTGTCGAAAGTATCCGTCTTCGGCCGTTCACGCGTCCGAGGGACGGGGGAGGGAACTCTGTCGTATACGTTCGCGCCAATTTACAATCCGCCGTTTGCGCGGCCGCTTAATAATTGAATACGTTTTCTCGCGATCGGCCGGCTCCGCAATTTCGCCTGGCTACCATGCAGCATTCACGGGAAATAAATCCCGAATTAGAGGACATAAATCCCCCCGTTTCCCGGCGCGGCTCAAAAACTGCAACCTGCCGCGCGCGTGAACGCACACGTCCAACGGTGTTGCAACGCGATGTATATTTTTCTTTTTTTTTTTTTTTTCGTTGCCTGGGAATATAACGCTTGACCCGACCAAGCACACCGTTCCTGTTCCACCTTGAAAATTGCACCGACCGCGCGCATTCTTCACGGATCAACCTAGAACCGTGTCGCCTGTTGGTGACCTTAACCATAGCGGGAGAAAAAAAATATTTAAATCGGTTCGTTTGAAAGTACAATGGATTCCTTTGTGGTCTGGAGGGAAGCGCGCGCGCGCGCTGCTCCCTAAGACACGGACGGCGGAGGCCCACAAGGATACGACCGCCTCGGGGGTAGAGGAACGAGGGTGCGAAAATGTTTTTGGAGCAAGGTCAAGCGCAATTGCGTCACCTGTACACTCTGGTTGTGCGCTCCCTACCTGGCCGAGTTAATGCACGGAAACGACCTTAACCACGACCGTTCCCATAAATTCGAGCAGTCGTAAAGAGACGAAAAAAAAAAGAAGAGAAGAACCGTCAAAATGGTTAAAACCTAGCCACTTACCGCGGCCCCGTAACGGTACACAAAGTTTCGACCTTTTTGCCCGGCGAAGGTCACTGCTCCGCCGTTTCCAGAAGCGTGCTTGTCCCGTCTCAACGTCCGTTCGTTCCCAGGACGCTCGGCGTGTCCCTCACGGTCACGATTTTGACTGTCCGCGAAGGTTTGTACGAAAGTTCTTCGTGATGTCCGGAGAATCCGTGACGCGGATCGGTGGATTCGCGTACGGAACAGGTTATGTCTCCTATTTGACGTACATTCCGAAAGGATCATCCAACATCACGTAATTCCGTCCATACCGAAGGATTATTCGGAATAGCTTAACAGTCCGTTTAATATAAATCGTAAATCATTAGGTTGAATCAGAATCGGGCGACATTCACGTTAAAACGATTAAATGTACGTCTCGCCGTTGATGATTTACGGCTGCGAGCGGAAAGAAAACGACAACAGAAGCAAAACGAGACGGAAGAAAGACCTGATGGCGGAGCGCGTTGAGGGGAAACGGGGAGAGGAGGCACGGCGGACGGATCGCGTTTCGAAAACGAGGGAGAGCCGCGCGCCGTACATCGCTTAGCCGTGATCGATTAATGAATTCGACTCGGAACGGATAAGACACGAAGAAACCACTCTCATTTGTAAGTTGAATTATGACAACGATCTGGCCCCGGTCGTTCGTTAAGAGCATTATTTATAAATTCAACGTTAAACGGAGGGGGGAGGGGGAGCGACGGATATGAAAAGTCCCTTTCGGCCGCGTCCTCCTACGGGGCAGGAGGAAGAGGAGGGTACGTCAGAAGAACATCGTCGAGAACGATAATGGACGGGGGCGAACAACGAAGAACCGGGCGATTCCGTTGTTGGGCGTCGTTTGATTTATAAGTTCAACTCCGCGACGGACAATATTTTTGTTTTAATGCTCGTTTTGTCCGAAACCGTACGTGCCCGGCATGCCGGACGAAAGGCGCTAGGTGGGACATAGGTGGCTGATGATGTCACTACGACTTCGGCGAGATGCGAAACGAAACGGCGAGAAGAAGGTGGAAACCGGAGGAGAAGGAACACCGTATCGAGGCACCGGACACTACGGGCTACACGGTGCCTAGTTTAAGCCCTCCGGGGGTTGTCGCGATGGCACACAGAGATTACACCGTACACCGCGGAATATACTCAAGGTGTCGCCGACGATTCTTAGCTACACGGGGATTCTTAATAGCCGGGCCCGCGTGGTTCATACCGCGCGCGCGCATCGTGTCCCACCATTTTTCTCTCGGTTATTCTTGAAAAGTGGACTCAGCTCGAGATTGCATAAACCTCGACGCGCACAGGAGAATCCTTGATCGCAGGTGCTAGGAACATTCGAAGTCTGCCTATTACGACGCACAGGTGATTATAAAATCGTCTGGGCTCGATCTGAGAAACGAATTTTGTTATTCGGAAATGGAAAACTTGCAGTCTAGACTATGAAACATGCAGAACTGCTACTGGTTTATGAATGTATTTTACAGTTTTTCACGGGTTCTTGAAGAGCTGAAAATTCAGGTAGCATGAACGACGTTGAATGGAGTTTTAACGAAGAGGAATATTTTTTAGCGAAGAGATCTTAATTCTGAGCATGTGAACAGTGACGGTCTTGTACGCGGTCTTCCTGTTTGTAAAGGAAAAATAGATTTATTATCTTGTACTCGTACAATTCGTTCCATTAATTAACGCCGAGTTTATTCTTTGTTCGGTTATCTGTTCAGACAGCGATGATTGAAAACTCGTTCGTTCGTTTTGCTTGGCTCCGACCGACGATAACAGTAGAAACTACTTGAGCAAACTTATGAATTAAATAAAGACATAAAGAATTATGTTACAATATTTTACCGAATACACCGAGCAATTCAATGAATTTAAAGCGGCATGCTTATGGATAATTCATGGATTCTTTCACGCAGTAGCCGAAAACCTCGTCTTGGCGTGTTGGAGACTGCCCTGAAAGAAAAGTTTATCACGGTTGCTTCCGGCGAACGATACCGTCTGCGAAATTACAATCTCACGAGCGTGGCAACGACTCGGTAACACAATTTTAAGGCATCTGTTTGAACGAGTCGGCCGGGTATCGTTTACACATTATATTAATTGATACAGCGGGAAACAGAGCGTGTCCGATTAATTGCGCACCGTTAAAAAAATTAATGTATCTCTTTCGTAGATTAAAAATACAGGAAGACAACGAGGGAGAGAGGTGGAACAAGGAGGATATACAAGTTCCAAATATCAACAGGAAAAATGCGCGGGTAGATACGCCGAGATATGATCGCGAGCGATTAACGTGAGCTATTAAAGCGCGCATCGCTCAGTCTCGAACGCGCGATAAATTACCGAGATGTAGACAAAACAATTTGTTGGACATTAATAATTAGCGGTTCGTTAGCGGGCCCGAAGTGCACCCGCGCAGATCGTCGTCGATTAGGGGAAAAGCCCCCATCCCGCCAGCGTACCTTCTCGCGGGGGCACGGCGAAATCAGGCCGTTTTGAAAGTCGGATCGCGCAACGGAACGCTGCGTCTAATTAGAATTGTTCCATTGATAGCGTCCACGCACGATGAGAAGCGTAAATGGTAAAGAAGAAGTGCGTGGCCCGAGCAGAGGGTTCTTATCGTCGCGCCTTCGTTGCGTGAAACCGAGCCGACCAGCTACCATGGAAATATCCGTTTTGCATACGTTCGGGGCCCTGGCTCTCGTTCCACGGGACGATGGGACACTCGTCTGATTAACATGAGGAGGCCGAAACACCTGTACGCCTCGATTCTCTGTCTCTCTTGAATAATTATTCGAGGGCTTTATTTGCTGTTGGTCGGTCGTGAAACTGATCGACAAACATTCTGGCGAAACGATCGTATGATGTGTGATTTGTTATATTTGTTAAATAGCTTTGTGTATTCTCTCTCTATAAACGCGTTTTGTTGACCTCTTTGTGATCGTATCGTTAATCTTATTAATATAATCTTAGAGGAAATGAGTCAGGTTAAGCTACCAGACGATGGTGATTGTAAAATCGTGTCTTTTGTTCTCTATAATAGCGTCACTAGTCCCGAATAGTGTGTCTATAGAGAGGGAATATTTTAAATCGATGGACTTCGATTTGAAACACAGAAAGAGGCACTCCCTCGTTATATGCTACTCTGTTGGTCCAATGGGTACCATGTAACGAGAGTGTACTGTATTTCTAGTGAACCATCGGTGCGTGGTGACGTCACGACGCCTGGTAAAGTCAAAGATACTATGATTTTAGTTTCGATCTAACTAAAGTGGCCGAGCACTCGAAGTATTCCAGAACCTTGATAGGATTGAAATTTTAGCCAACCACTTATTCATTCAAGTACGGTACTGTTACGGGCAACTTGAGAAACTCGAGTGTTTGTGATTTAGGTCTGGGTAAAATATGCTTCGCGAAATAAGCGCTTGGTTACTCGAGATGCTTGATACTTGAGCTAGATGCTCAATCATTCTAGCGGCAGTCCAACAATTTCAGTTAATAAAAGTTCAGATAAAATGATATCTGAGCTTGGAAAAACTTTAGTTTGTCAAATTGAACAATCAAATTAAACATTATAGGAATTTAGAATTGAAGTTCAGAATTCAATTTCTCTAACAGAGATTAGTAATCCCTAAATTTAGCAATAATTCCTGTAGAATACTTTAAATTGGAATAATAAAAAATTTGTCTAGATTGACAAACGTAAATGTTCAAAACTAAATTTTGTTAAACAAAGTGGCATGATTGATCACTCACTAGGTTCTCCAATCTTTTAAACAAATAAAAACGCTTTGAACACTTTGAAATACTTGGTTCAATTTGAGCACAGATAGAGCAGCTGTGGTCGTCGGTTCCGTCGGTGACCGCCTGACGCTGTTGCGTTTGAGATTCGATTGGACGATCGTGTTAATTACTATCGCACACAGATGGGTGCTTCTGGCAAACGAGTTATGAATCGCAGAGCAGCCGAGTGGAACGCTGAAACGTGCCTGAACCTTTGGAAAGCTTGACGTTTACGAAGTGGGTGACGACAGTTAGTTCTTTCTCGATGATTTTGCGTATCGAGATGTTTAATCCAAACAATAATTCTTTATAGTATATTTTACTTTTAACAACTATACTTCATATGTTATAAAAAATCAAGGTGTCCCTTAACCCTTCAGATATTACACGCGAAAGTTCAGCCACACGATTCAGAGACACGCATCCCTCCTCGAGCGCGCAATGATTCAGGGTTGATCAGATTTCTGTCCATTTTTCCCCACATCCAATATTTCCCTAACGAGCGATTAATGGCCGGTGTCGAACGGCCACTTCATATTCGACGTTCATTGAGTCATAAAACCCGATAATGATCGTTAAACCGCACGATCTTGTACACGCTCCGGGACTGGCTCAGGGACTTCGGCCGAGGATCATTTTTCTCCATTAGGAGCGGGTAAATTATGCGGACCCCTCTTTACAGCGCGAGGGTAGGGAAAAAAACCGCGACATCACGAAGAAGTGGCGGAATTAACTTATAAGAAATAAACCAGTGTTTACGCCTTCGGGTTCGCGGATCGTATGTACTGACGTGCGCGCGTGCATACTGGAACGTTTCCTATGTGCCTTGGCAGGTGTTACTGTTTATGGGAATCCCCTGGAACAGCTTATCCAATGAGGGAGCTTCCGATAAGGAGGATAGCGGTCAGCATTCGCTTAACCCGGTTCTAATTATGGTATTCCCATTCCGTATATTATATTGTGTATATAGGGTGTCCCATAATGGACGCTGCTAATGAGGAGAAAATTGTTTGCTGTGAAAAAATCGGCGTTAACAGTTTTTGATCGCCGTGCTACCTGTATATTTAGAAAACATTCTCTCGTTTCGTGCTAAAAGTCAGTAATATAAATGTTGATTTATACACTCTTTGTGACGTCAAAGTAAACTCTAGTCCCGCGAAATTTGTATGGGGGATTTTTGACATCTAAAGTGATAATAAAGTTAGGCATTGATGTGGAACTTCGCTGAATTTTTTACATGATATCTAGTATCTTATATACTTTCTTTTTTGTTCATTTCTATTCTAATTCCTTTGTAAATTAGTCAAGTGCAAGAAAGTGTTATTCAAAAGATACTTAAACAAATGCTTATTTATTTCGATGTTTTCTCACGTGAGAATGCAAAACAACTAGTTGTCTAATAAATAATAAAGTTTGTGTAAGAAGTAAAGAAGTATGCAATAAGACTCCCACCTGACCAGTCAGGGGTTAAGATTACATAATCGGACTCAAGTGAACTACTAATGCTTCCTTCTCAAGATAACTAAAACTACGTGCATACGTTAACAGACTGATTCGATATATTCCAACTATTATCAGAAAACAAATGATCTACCACCATGAAAATTGGAAATCAGTAAAGATAAGATAAAAAAAAAACGAGGAAGTCTATGGTGGTAGGAGAGGAAACCTCGAACGACCGACCAATTCGTCTCTTACATTGAAGGAACAATTTGGAAGCGGTGCGTAACAAGTGACCGCAAGAATCGCTCGGTCGGGGCCCGTTTCGCGAGCTCGATCTCGTTATTGTCGCAGCTGAGTAATTCCCGTGGGCTCGGTACTCACTGTACACATATACACACATATATATATATATATATATATATGTCCCTTACAATAATTACTCCGCTACCCCGTTACGTAGAGACCTGCGCGCGAGTGACCATGATAAAACCGAGAGAACTGGTTCGAGGACCACGCATGCGATAGAGCCGTTAACGATAAATCGAAATGCGCGGAGCGAACGGTTGAAGACGACCGTAGTTCGGTACCTACAGACTACACCTACACACGTGGCTGAATGCATCGCGTACGTGTGCATATGTACCCGCGTATCTATATCCTTCCCTCTCGTGGAAGCAACAGCAGCAGCAGAAGATCTTCTTCGTTCGGCTACGCGTCACTCGGACTCACTGGTATCCCCCCATCGGTTTCACTCTTCCTCTCCCTCTCTTTCGAGCCACCTTAATTAAGCGTTTAAGAGATGAAACTGGTTCCCGATGGTCTCTTCCTCCTTCGTCGTTGTTCTTTCGCCGCGCGCATATGCTTACGGGGCCGCCGCCGCCGCGCGCGCACACACAGCTGTTGCCCCGCGGAGTTAAGTTGTCTGACTTTTGAGGAGCGAGCGGCGGCGATTGTCTTCGAAATTAATTAAACGTTTCGACGACTCTCGGCGAATCGCCCTCTCCTTTCCCCTCGTCTAGTCGGCCAACAATGGCCCCCTTGAACAATTTCAAGCCTCCCCGGTTACGTCGCCGAGCCGTAGCAGCCCCGACGATCAACTATCTGTTCCCGCGAACGTCAAAGACACCTTTCAGCCATCATCGTCTCTTCCTTTCTTCTCTTACTCCCTGTTCGTTCCGTTGCACTTGTCCCAGAGATGCCAAGTGATTTATACCGGGATTATACGACAAAACGATCGTGATAGTCTGTTTGGATGGTCTCGGCGAGCGTGGTCGCGAATATTGAGGGAACACAGTGATATTCGGTCGCGACCACGCAGACCGCAACAGCCGCCGCTGTTGGTTACGCGTTGAAACAAAACGCGTAACGGCATTCGGGGCCGTGTGTATACGTACACACCATGTCTTACGAGGTGTTCCCGTTGTTAAGCACTGTTTACCGTAAATTCTCGAGATTTTATCGATCCGTGTCCCCCCCTTACCAGCGTTGTCCACTGCTGAACGTATAAACGTTGTGATCGCTCTATGTCTATGGTTCCCTTGCCGAGTGAGATTCGTCGAGACTTAAACGCAATTCCTAGCCGCGCCTGGCCGTGATCGGAAACCTTGAGTTCGAATCGAAAATTGAATATGTAGCTAGGTTTCTTAATCGATGGACGTTGTGACGGTTGCACCGTACGTTTTGCATTTCTGAAATGCGTTCGCGCAATGTTGCAACCCGCGATACGAGTGGTGCGCCTACTTGCCCCGCTGTTTTTATCTCGTTTTCCTTTTTTTTTATAGAGTCGGCCGTGTGTTACCGTTGCCCCCGTGCTTCCGTGGCAACGAAGTCGTAAAGAGTTTAATCGTTTGCTCCATGAACGGCGAGGAATATTGATTGCTAGGGATATAAAAGTTGCACCTTGGTTGATTGATATTTTTGGTACAGAAACTTTTTGTGGTGCTATGACTAGGGTGACGACTTGGATAGGAAAGTTTTTCATTGTTACAAAAGTTGACAACATTAGTAATCACTTCAATAGGTTCTTAAAATTGAGACTAGAAAGATACAAAGTAAAATTGAAGGTTGCATCAAGGCATCAGATGCTACAGTAATTCCGAGCAAGGTGTACGATAGCTGGAACAAAATCAATTGGCCGCCTAAGGTCACTGTGCGGTGTTATCCCCACCACATTATCCCCAGTCTCTTCGCCGGAGTATCCACAGACACGTTCTGAATCCCACAAACAGAAACAGAAAATAGTATACCATCAAAACACAAGCCTTTTACAGGTGATTTAATAAAACAAGGAAGTGTCTACTACCTATGAATTAATTTTCCCCAACGCCCCTCCATAAACCAAATTTTTTTCCAAGAACGTCAAAACCGTCCTCGCTATATACCTCCAACTTTCCCACGAATGACCAAATAAAACCTTCCGACCCTTATCCTCAAACACATCGATCGACCGAAATTGCACGAAATTCGCAGACCTCTTCTGCCTCCTCGAATTGATAATAACAGCGGCGCAACTGTAACGCGATAAGCGGAAAAAAAAGGGGCGATTCTGCTGCAGGTGAACGAAAGGAGGCGTAGGTGGGGATAGGCTGAGCCGGGTGTAGGTGTAAAGTGAGCGTGATCGTTCGGTGGATGAGCGAGGGGTACCAAGGGGGAGTGGTCACCGGTTGAAGCCTCGTGCTGACCTATTCCTTTCTGTGCCGCCGCAGTGCATTATGGCCGCTCCGCAAGGCTCTCGGCCACGGCTCCCTCGATCACCGTAGACGGTCCTTCGGTATTCGCCTATCGGTCGACCGTGTTACATCGACGATCGTGCTTTTCGCGCCGAAAATCCGTTCGGGCACCCAGTGTAAATACCTCACGGAGGTTCAGATGTCCGTGGTTCCCCGTGATTCTCTAACGTGAACGTGGGGGCCGACCGCTTGGTGTTTCCCCGATGGCGGTGCTGGCCGTGTCTGTGTACGCGTGAGCCCCAGAGCAGTGTGTCAGCTCGGTCGCGACTGCAGCAACGTGTGGAACGGCGGGAGAGTTAGCCGGAAGGCGGAGAGGGGACACTTGTGTCGTTTGCGGCACAATGGGACCACTACTGCGACGCTGTAAGTACCCCCGTAGAGCTTACACGTTGATCTCTCTCTTTCTCTCCTCTTCCACACATACACACACCGAATGCTTACAACTCCCGCGCTTTCCAACCCGGCGACGCTCGGACCGTCGAGCTTTTGCGGCGGGCTTTGGTTGCCTGGGCGGCCGCCGGTGCTGCTGCAAACTTCCAGGGTATTTCTGGGATTAAGAATCCCGCTGGAACTGAACGACCGTCCCCCAAACCTGGCCCCGGTAGTAGGTATCCTCCCAGAGGATCCCGTAAAACGAGCAGGGACCAGTCGAACACGCTTTTGGCGCGGGATTCCGCGTCAGAGCGTTCTCGATAATTCTGGCTGTTATTTCGGAGGAATTATCGCCGTTACCGATTTCTTTCGTGGCCGACGCTCCAGGCCCTACTGGGAAAATCGTGGAACGGCAACCGCGCGCGCGGTCAATGAAACACAGTACCGTAAACTATCCGATTCGCGAGTTATAGTCCCGGCTGGAACGCCGCCGCGAGCTTAGGAGAATCTAGAGAGACAGACCAACCGGTTCGCGACTTTGGCGGCCGCCATCTTCCCCTCCCCGTTTGTCTCTTTCGCCTCGCGTGAGAACCTGCTCCCTATATACCCACCTTTCTACTCGCTGGGCTACTCTGGCTCCAAGTGTTCCGTTTGCGAAAATTTTATTTGCCCCCAAGATCATTCTTCCGACGATCCTGCCACGACGGAAAATGGTCTTCGTGGATTTTCCTTCAGTCCGTGTAGACAGTTACTACCCTCTGGGATGTAAAGGTTACGGTGTGTTCTACTTGTTATGCGACGAAGGAGTGCATAGGAGGATCTTTTGTGAAGATTGTGAGGGCTATCAAATCCCGCGAATAATTCCACGATAGTGGAATATAAATTGAATAGAAAGGCCAGTCCCTGGCTTACGGTTGCAATTTCACAACAACAGAGAAGTTATCCACTTCACAGTAATACTCTACACTCTCTAGACTTTATATGGGCTACAGAGTCTATAGCGATTATACAGTAACTCTCATCTGCTCCCTTTTTCGTTCGCGTTGATCTCGTAACGATGTTCACTTTCAACCGGTTACTTCACATACCTACTGAAAATCGGTCTTCGATCGTGCAATTGTATCACTTAACGAAAAATCAAGACGTCATGGATATATCGGGCATTCTAGCCATTGTGTAACTATAGTCTCAGTATTATCCGTTCTACAACGTTTCGTATCGATACGACGAAGATTCCAACCAACACCACAACCAGCAGCCATTGACCCAGAGTCGAAGGATATTGTAACGAAACGGCCTGCTAATAGGAGCCGATAGATCGCCGCGTAGTCATAAAACACGTCAACGGCTCTCTAGCAACACCGGTAGAGATTTATGAAATGTTTGACCGTCGCGCAAAGAGGGGAAGAGTATCTCTCTCTTTCTCGCGATCGTGTGGGATTAGCGGGCGAAGCTCATAACGCGGGATGAGTTATTATCTACTTAATTCAATTATACGAGCCGGGTGTTTTAAGATGCGTCCGATTTTTACGCTCCGCGGCCCGTGATGCTACGCGTTCTGTCTGCCTCTGGATATAATTCATTCCTCTCGGTTCGCCTCTTGCATTAGCGTTTAACATTCCTTCGCGGCGAGAAATTAATATTCATTCGTTCGCCGTTTACCGGCTTGTTAATTTCCCCTTTGTCACGCGCGGGGGCGACATAGACCGATCTACCGGTCGCGATCGGTGGAACGGACCCAACGATCCCGTACGATCTCGGGCCGATGGCACACGCAGAGGGCTGTCGTTTCGCTGCCGAGTAGAAGCCATGAAAGAAGGTCAGCTATGAACACTGCGTTTCCTGCATCTCGATTATCGTTGTCCTCGTTACGCGATAACAACGCGGTCAGAACGCCGCGAATTCGGGGGAATCGCGAGAAGTTCCATGGATAAAGTGAATTCCAACGTGTGCCGCACGTACGGCGTGGGTAATTAAAGGTGCGTGACGCGTGCTGAAGTTATTTCCAGGTAAACACGTGTCTCTGGAAGCGTTGTTTCGTCTGGATAGCAGTATCGCACGCGATGGAACGGTGTCTTCGATTATGATCGGCACTGATGAGGGTCCAGGAGATTGGACTTTAATTGTGTTAGAGACGGGAACAGTTTTATGTAACTTGAATTAGATATTATCTGGATAATACAGATCTGCAAGTATCATTCACCGGAGATTTTGAGAGGAACTGGACTTCGTGATTGTATCTTTGATACATTGCCTTTTGTGTTCCTTGGATATACGGAACTGGACAAATGTTTTCGAACACGTTTTATTGTAGGATTTGAATTAGGGGTACTATTGATGTTACATTAACAGAGTGATTCCCACGTCACCCAAATATGGGTGACACGTATATTGCTAAGAGGATGGATTATTTAAATATCGTTGAAAAATTTTGCGTGAAATTAATATCGCAGTATAATTTGAAACCAGATCAATAGCCCTCTATTAAACTAAACAGATATATTTTTGACGATTTAGGACGACTAAAACGAAATGAAGTGTGTTTGGCTACGTACGGTCTTTTTCACTGTGGCAGTCATCGTTTTAAGGAATGAACCATTTTGCTTAATTCTTGTTTTCTTAGGTCGACCACACTTTGATATATATTCCGAGATCCATTTCGGCCGTCCAGGATTATTTATTTTAAAATTTTCGGCGAACTTCCAGCAAGTCCAATCTTTTCAGTTTTTTCGAGGCTGCACGGATCTGTTTCCAAGATAAATCGAAGCAAGAAACTGGGAGGGTAAAAAAAACGGAACGGCGTTTAAATGTCAAGGATACCAGGGAGAGTCCATCCTCTAACTGGGACCCCTTCCGCGTAATGGCGGTCGCATTCGATTTTCCCTGTGATTTAACGCGGTCGCGGAGTATCCGGGACACGCGACGGTTAAATTCTCGAGTATCGGTTATATTCCCGTGGTCTGGTAGGAACGTCGTCGCGCCGCGGTCGGGTAATCTGCCGACACATTGGCCTATCGCCGGCCGTTCCATACCCAATCGGGGCAACGGGGGATCATGAGAATCCAGCCGGCATAAATCAGAATGGATGACGAAAGTCTCTCCAAGCGGTTGTTCCAGCTAAAGGGATTTTCTAGGTCGCGAGAGTGGAACGTTTCAGGCGAGTAGCATACACGACATGGTCGTCGTCGTCGCTCGGCTCGTCCTCGCGGATTTCCATCGTGGCAAAAAGAAACCCCAGCGAGAAAGTTCGCGGCGCCGATTAAAATCCCATCGGATGGTGTCGCGCGTGCCACGTTTACGCGGAGATTATCGGATACCCTCGCTTCTGGTGGGCTTACGATAGGCTGGTTCGTGATTCATGACGCGTTTAATTTGCACGCGCGACGTTACCTTGCTCCAGCGAGGACCGCCGTTGCCAAAAGAAGAAGAGGGAACCGACCGTCGACCCTGCGAGCTTGTCGCACGATCGAGCCACTTTTACCGTTTCCGCGAAGTCCTGCCAGAACTCACTGGCACCGTTCTGTTTCGATACATTGTATTCTGGCTTAGAAACACGGAGGTTAGAGGTTTCTTTTGAAGATTCTGGCGAGGACAGGGTGTTGCACAACAATCGTCATCTGGACGGTTTATTGAAATGAAGAATATGTGCCGGAACTAAAGTGTCCTACGTTTATTATGGAAAAGTATAGATTTTTGCACTGAAGTTACAGGCATTTAGAAGGATTGAATTGGAGACAGCACGGCTTACGTCAGGTAAAGAAAGTATCAAGTGTGACGTTCGTAGGATTGATTATTCATATTGAAAATGTCAGGTTAATTACCGTGGTTTTTCCAGATAGAATTCGTTAAAAAAGTGTAGTCAAGGAGTTAGCTACCTTCACCCGTCCGAAGTCTATTAAAAGACTACCTTCACAGCTTCACCTTAATTACGCCATACTGTGAACGAGCTAGCCAAGTGCTGTGCTTCTTCTTTCACTTCATCAGACCCAAATTACTTTCTGGTCTCGAGAACTCATCCTTTGACTAACATTTTACTGAATACTTCTTTGAACTCTTGTTGCCCAATAAGATGTTAACGAAAGTTAATCACAGTAAGTAAATACTAATAATATCCTCATAACCCGATTTGGGTGTAACAAGACCTGTATCTTGTATTGCAATCTAGTTTCTCTAAGTCACTTAGAAAGACCACCTACTACACGCGTCATAGATCAAGCAATAACTAAGTACTTCATCTACTCATCCAAAAGCTTCCTAAAAATGCAGTCGAAATCGCAACAGCTCAATTACATCCTGTCTGCAAACTAGGTATATTTTACTAACCAGATACCCAAGAGATCATACACTACATGTACAAGATGATAAGTGGACTGGAACGTCATCCACCTGTCCGACCCCACGTAATAAACCTCAACAACATCCAATCCAACTAGCACCAGACCAATTATACTCCATCCCACATAGACCATCCACTCTGATAACCAACCTAGAAAGAGACTATACTCGCGAAGCAAGCCCTCAGCAAAATGATAAGTAGACCAGAAACCAGGTCCACCTGCCTGTACTCGTCACCCAGGCAAAGTGGTATATCAGGCCAATTACATACCATCCCTAATAGATAATTCTTTTAGCTACATCCTAACATCCAGTCCGTAAGTAGATCGTGGCACACTCGTGTAATACGGAGAGCAGGCAGTACCTACGCAAGGTACACTGGTGCCGGCGTCCACCTGTCCGCGTAGCGAGCGAGGGACGAATATTAACCGCATCCCGCCGTTTACAGTCACGGTGTGTATCAACGGGCGAGATTATTCGCGAGGCCTGGCGCACGTGTATCGTGTAAACCGCGTAAGTGTACCGTGCACAGCACGCCGGAATCGTCGGGGTAGCTTACAGAGCGGAGCAGAGGCGCGGCAGTGGCGGCAAGAGAGGCGCGGAACGGTCCGGCGGGTTTCTGTTAGGCGGTTAGGTTATGTTCACCTGCCTGGACTGAACGGAGTCGGCCCGTAACCGGCTCGGCAGCATGTCACCCTCTTGCGCGGGTGACTCTATGCCTGGTTCCTTTTACTTTGCAGTCTTGTCACGCCTTCCCTTCCATGCCCACCGGAGAATACGCTGGAAAGGCGAGCGAGCGAGCGGCCAGCCGACGCTACGGACCTTAGGGAACGTTTACGCCGGCGGTCGTGGTGTGCCGTTTTTCGCATTCTGCGAGAATCTCACGCAGCTAGGCGGCTAAGGCCGCCGTCTGATAAGGCAACATCCCGGATACGTTCCATCTGCGAGCGATTTTTTTCACCGCGGATCCAGCGCGAGTAACTGAAAGTCTAACGGGACCGCTTTTAGAAGCAGCCGCCGGTCGTTATAGTTATCTGGTTGCTTCTTGGTCAGCCCAAGGCTGCCCTCTTCGGCAGCTTTTACGCGACTGGGTAATTCGGTACGATACACCTCGTGCCGCTTTCCAGGTCTGGGTTACGTACAGATAATGTATGTCGGTATGTCTTAGCTATTTCATAGGTTCTAAGTTCTTTTTGACCTTTGACTGAAATTTCTGGCATTCCAGAGATGTGGCTATGTACTGTGCAGAGAATGTAGTTTGTAGAATGTTGTAAGCTTGTTCAGTAATTAGTAAGACATCTAATTGTTCGCTTTCATCGAAGGTATATCGAATGACCGTGTACATTTAGCTTCTGATAATAGAGAAATGTGTAATGCGCATAAATCACGTTACCTATAGTTATACGAGTGTGTGAAACAAAAAACTGGATTATATTCCCACCCTTCTGATTTGATTAGATGCAGATTAAGAAAAAAATGTTCTATCAAACTTTATTATTATTATTTCCTCTATTAGATATACCATTACTTACATAGAATGAGAAGAATAATCAAACTAGGATAATCAAAAGTTGTGGCAGGAAGATCAAAATGATCCACTATTTTGTGACCGTGAGTTCGTACTCAAAATGGTCGCACCATCGGTCAAGATAAGTTTCTCAATGACCAATAGCTCCCATTTGGATTAAACAAATAGAAATCAACACAGCATTTCTAGCCAGTATTTTAACTTCAATATTGTTAACATATAAAGCACATACGAAGGTTATTAAAATTCTGAAGGACACAGTGATTCCAGATCCAGTCCAGAGCAATTGCCCGCGGTGATGACTCGTCGTTAATAGAGAACCAAGTGTCCCCAAAGGCCGCGGTTATAATTATCCTTTATTTAATTGCGTCCCGCGGGCGTCCCCCGCTTGTCGCGTGAGAAACGTCGTATTTTTTTCTTCGGGGGGCACGGAGCAGGAAATATGGCGCGCTATTTATGACTGTGTGCCGTGTTCGAGGGTAGCGGCGAACGTCTTCCGCGGTCGGACGGCCGGATGCGCGGTTGCTCGCACGAAGCCGCCGGAGTTCGCGCTCCGAAAAGCCGCGATATATCAACGCTCCGCCGAGGATACGCGGAGACGAATATTGGCCGGTGGGGCCGTGATAAAATATCGTCGCTGTGCTGTCAACTTGTAACAACAAGACGCGGCGAGGGTCGTTGTACTCACTTCAAATACAGACTCTCTTCAATGATCACGATGTTGTTCATTTTATTACTATAACTATTTAGCTAGGCGGTACCTACCAATGATTAGGAGATTGGCAAGATAACACCTGAACTACTAGAGGTAAAACTGTATTATACAGGAAACAAACTTTCCAGAAGCATTAGCAGTTGTCCTAATTGATAGATTTTGTATTCAGTACTATCCGCTATTAGTCACTACGGAGCAATATGGAGGATGCTGATTGGTCCCCTCGGTTGGTCAAGTGACTTCTAGCGCATACGCGTGTTGCAGCTTAAGCATGGATCGGCTAACTATAGAAAGAATTTTTTTCACAGTCAGGATGAAATGAAATGACACAAAGCTAGTAACACAAACGGAAGATTACAAGTATAGTAGAGCTGCTGAACTGCCTTATTGTACTGTTTAGCAAGAATCACCACAGACATTCGGTTCTCTTCAAAGAAACCTGTAGGACATTGTGAAATCGCAGAGTTACCTTTCTCCACGCTGGTTTTCGTCCGGCAGTTTCGGCTGCCCGCGACGTTGATCAAGGAACCCGCATACATTCACAATTAATCCAGCTTAATTGGAATGATTCGATAATATCTCGGTACGGCTGTCGCTCCTTTCCCCATTTATGGAACAACGTATTTAGAAATTACGCACCGAAGCATTCATGTGGACGATCGCGCACGCTCGCGCGCAATGCACACACGCGTACCGGTTCCATAACGAGGATTACTTCATCCTCCTTGTCCTTCGGGTAGCCGCCGCTTCGCGGCATCCTCGAGCTGCCGTTCGCCTATCTAAACGGCTCTGCTCCCGAGCGATCCTCCGGCCTCCTATTGGGATGCGTAATGGAATGCCACGGATTCGTCCGCGACGTGTCATCGATCAAGGAGTGGTAGGTAGGTCTCTTTGCTGAAACGAAATCGTGATGCATCGACGAAAGAATGAAAGAAATAACGCCCCGGGTTGATGTAGCGGCGTGTTTACTCGGGCCGCCTAATTTATACGCGTTGCAGCTTTCAACCCCTTAATCTTCGCGCCCATGTCGGACACGTCCGGCGACCAACCGGAGGATTTATTTGCGCGGTACTTTGTCTTGGAAAGTATATTTTATGCTATTAGCTCGGTCCGCTGAATATTTCGGGCGAGGAACAATGATGAATATTATGAGACAAAAAGAATCGTTGGACGTAGTGACAGCCTAGGTTCAAGTGCACGATCTCTTATAAAATATTAGTTGCTATATGTGGAGTTCAATTTCCTGTATAGTCTCAATTCACATAATGTTTTTATAATGAATCTAGTTCTTAAACGCTACGAAATGTACACTTAGAATTTTCTTTTAGCAAATGTTATACTACTGGTTCAAGTGTTCTTCGGTGTCCTTAAAAGAAAAAAAAAATATACACTGATCGCTGCAATTATTTTCGATTCTTCCAAGTCTAATGTTTACTATGGTAACCATAATGTAACAGCAGCATGTCACAAACGTCCACCTGTGCCCATCAACCCGACAGTCACAGCGCCATTACGCGGTGCAGCGATCGCGTGAAAGTTCCCGTTGCTTCGCCAATCGCCGTCTCCAGGCTCGCGCATTCTCAGAAATCATTTCCAAAGGCGTGCAGTCCAAAATACACAAAGTTTCTCTGAAGCCGAGGGCAAGGTGTCCGTGTCCCATTTATCTCTTGGACGGCCGAACGGCGACCCGTTCCACGGGGGTATATACGCTCGGGCCAGCGATCTTGCACACACGCGTTCAATGGTCGTGACGGATAGTCCCCGAGGTTCCCGAATTCTTCCCGGTGGACCGTGGTTAGCAGTCGCAGAAGCCAAAGGTTCTCCGGCACGACGGCCTGAGGGGACGTAACTCATCGCCACGCCTCTGCAACGTAGCACGTTGCATGAAGCAGTGCTTCCTCCCTCGGGCCGGGCCGGCGTGCATACGTAACATTTGCTCGACCTGCGACAGCTGAGCCCTTACTATTCGCGTGTCCACGCGAAACTTTCTGTATCGACCGGTCCCGCCGCCGGTGGTCCCCGCTTTGACCACCCTTCGTGACCGGAGGCCAGTGGAACGAATCGGCGAACTTTTCTTAGTTCGCGCCTTGTAATTCCCGCGCCCCCGCTGCCGTTGATTTCGCGGTAATCGAGATATATACGTGCGAACCAACCGATAGCTAGACTTATTCCTCTGGGTCCTTGTGCCCCTAATTTTCTGGATAAACGGAGATTGGTCACCATAGTCACTTGTTTGATTGTGGTTAGGAGCAAGTCCGTTAAATTCCTATATCTAGAAATAGGAATATATGTATAATGTAACAAGGAATCTATTAATGTTTTTTCACTGAAATGAATGTTTTTAGATAAGAACGCGAGTTTGTTCGTTCGCCAAGCGTCATAAGCGATAAACGGCCCTGTGTCGGCGCCGCCATCTTGACACTTTTAATCGTTCTTTACCCTGTTCCATTCGAAGAAGGAATTATACCGTAAATGTTCTCCTTGAAAAGTAATAATATAAGGAATTTTGGTTAATTTCCGCCGGGGGATGAATGTTTCATCGGTATTATACTTATGCAACTTAAACAGCAGGTTGAAGTTCTATTTTTTTAAGTTAATGAATACAGAAAGGGTGTTTCTTTTTGTTATAATATTATTAAACTGAAGTGACGTCAAGTTCTATACAAAAGTGTAAGGCCACGTATACGATTGATTTGGCGTATAATGTAGGTCCACTCTACCCACTTACGGGGTTGACACTCGAGTGACGTGATTTTTAATTCCATTTATATATAGACTGTTTGCATTGTTCGTGAATCAAACTAACAAATCAGTTTGACATATCGTGTCTACATTTAAAACAGCAAGAAACTCCTCGGGTATTCTACGCAACAATTGACAATCGAATATCTTGTCGTTCGCGTTATCGCGCAACGAACGTTCGCCCGGCGAGAAAAAAAAAAGAGGAACTCGGCATCTCGCATGCACCAAACCGAATACACTCGCCGTTCATATTCATCCGCCGTTCGATATTCAGATCACGCGGGCGGGAATATCCTCCTTTCTCTTCCATCTCTTCATTCGTTCGGTCGTTTCGCTTCAACGTTCACCGTTCCGTCTCCGTCCGTGGTCCCCAACCCCCACCCTCCACGTGGTCGCCCTTTCTCCGCTTCCTCCACGGCCCTCTTTTCGTTCCGAAGGACGACCGCTCCGGGTAGAATAAAGCCTATCCATACTCTCAATCTGTCAACCGCCTCCCACCCGTGTACACGGCGCACATCGCGAATCAAGCGTTGTTATGTAAATATGGAAAAGGTTGTTGATTCATGCATGAGGAGGGCATGAATTCTCGTTGTCTTGTCCGACGAGCCGTGAAACTGATGCATTTGTATCGCTAGGTCCTCGATCCTCTCGCGTATTGTCCCAGCGATACGCGTGCGTTACGCCCGCTTGCGTTGGCCCCAGCACGCTTATACAACGACCAGTCGAACGGGGCCATTTGCAAATTTTCGTTGGTCGATGTAAGGGGACGTTAAGAACGATGCCCACGATTTGAAATCCATGTTTCATGCAACAGAACGCGAAGTCCCGTGAGTCTACAAGCGATAGAGCGCAACGGCCATTTTTTCTTACGTTATATCCATTAAGGGCAAACAATTCATTGATGAGTCTTGGTTGATTCAAAGCAGCCTGATATCTGAGCAACAGATTTCTTTTTCTCGTGCAAGTTAACGGAACAACTACCAGTAGCGAATGAGTACCTACTAAATTATATTATGTAATATATTATTATTTATGTAAATTAAGACTCAACACAAATACCGACGAAACCACCTTTACGAAATCAGCTATTATAGGACAAGAAATCTGAAATCCGCCATTTTGTTGCGTTTGATAATTTCAATGTTGAAATTAGGAGGGTAACATTTGTTAACAAATTTTCTTGCACACACAAAAAGCAATACCTGTTCTCACGCATTCTCATGATAGGGACAACTATTGTGGTGATCAACTATTTCAGATAGCACCAAAAGGTTGGTACCAAAATCTCAGTCAAATGTTTGAAGATCGGACGTCTTCGTGATAGAAAAAGGCACAATGCGAGGTGTAGACGTGAACCGCAGTGATTACCGGCAGAAAGGATCTGACCGGAGGCGAATATGAAGCGGGCGTCACGAGCAGTCCTGGTTTTCGAGGCACGAGTAACAGTCCACGGGGTTCATACATATTTGCAATGTGCGGCCAAGATGGACGATATGCAATTGTATGCACGAAGGCATACGCGAACGATATCGCGGAGAGGATGAGGATAGATGTGCATACACAACGCGTGGGTAAATGCTTTATTGCGAGTCCGTGAATATCCTTGCGCGGCGGCTAGGAGCCCCGGTGTCTATTGGTTGGAAGTATCCACACACGCGACAGAGAACACCGCGTATATATACATACAGTCGCACCGAAACTAGCCGCCGACCGTAAATAAACGTGTAGTCTCACGAGCTGCGGAATTCTAGGTGTATACACTTACATATATGTATATACACGAACACGAGGTGTTCCTTTCTTTCTGACGGAGTCAAGGAGGTTCGTTCCTCCAGTTTAGCGTTGTACACACACTTCTAAAGACTTTCGCGAATTCTTCGATGTATGAGAATGGGATACACTTAAATGGAACACTATTGTGCCCCAATCTCTGAGTGAATCGCGAAAGATGATAGAAGGAAGGGAGGGCTCAGGCTCATACCCAGGTGGTCCCTACAAGGAAACCCGATACAGAAGCGGAAACCTCAAAATCCAGAGATCGTTGAATACCTTCTTCTCACACACTTCACGCGTTGACGCATGCCACACAAGAAAAATCTAAGTACCCGCCGTCGCGTATCAGGTAGCATCGCGTAACAACGCGTGGTCTTCCGGCAGCGGGCGCTAATCTCCGCGCGGAATTTCGCGATCGCTGGTCCCCGAAGTCTAAGGACGGGCGTATCTGATCGGAACTCCTTGGCGTGTAATGGAAAAACGTAATATTTGTTCGGCTGATGAGCACGGTGAAATATAGCCGGCGGGAATAGGTAACCGGAGGCGTGGGTACAGAGGACTAGAGGAAGGGGGAGGGTCGGGGCGGAATGAGACCAACGCGGGCATAAATCAACATTACTCTGCATTAGAGTAGAGTTTCCGGCGCAGGTACCTACTAGAGTTTACCACCAAGGTAAACTCCGGCTAAAGGTGGCTACGCCGCATTACGTGTATGTACAAGCGCGCGTTCACACGCCGAACAACGCCACCCCCCCCCCCCCCCCCCAGTTACTTACCTACTTGCCACTTAGACGCCCGGACCGGTACCCACCAGGCTGCGCCAGTAATTCACTGTCAGGTTCCCAACGTTGGATCTGGACAGAGATATCTTTGATCTGTTTTTGCACCTACTTTGACATTTTATTCGTTAAACAGCCAGAATAGTGGAGTTGGATGACACAGTAGGAGCACCGGTGCGGGTCATCCACTAACATTCGAGAGTTGACATCTTTTTATTGTATGATGGTTATTTTTGTGTTGGAGGATCAGAAATTGTGAATGCGTATAGAGAAAGATAGATTACAATAATATATGGAACGAAAGTCTTGAAGATAACAGGTGACTAAAAAATATATGTGAGGCGAAATGACCAGGGCAGGCCTTTTCGATAGAGATTTACATCTTGTTAGTTCATCACCCATTTTCATGTCCTCCCACCCTCATCTGTGGTGAAACAACCGTATCGCCATCTTTTAAGTAGAAATTCGCCACTGATTTCATGTTGTGATCTATTAGGAATGGAATTTTACATTACGATCATCATTGAGTTATTTTTCGAGAATGAAGAAGGCGATAATGGGTTAGGTTGTTGATAACGTTCAGCGACCAGAAAACAGGGAAAATTGTATATCCGCGGCCGAGGGATACGTTCGTCTTCCCCTGGCCGTCTAATTTGCATCCACGGCGATTAACATAATCTGTATTCCGAATATTTATTTGGAATTAGCCGCGGCTTGCTCGTAACTCATGCAGGAATTAGTTAAGCTCAAGGATTTGGGGCTTACCAATCCCTCCCTCTTTCGCGTCGCTGCCTTCGCCTTCGGTACGCTCCCCCGTTATCGCGCGATCCTTCTCCGTCCTTTCACCTAATGTTAACCCTTGCCGGGATGCTAACAGTGGATTTCCTGATACGTTCTAACCCGAGAAAAAAATGTATAATTACATCGTGAAACGAATTAACGAAACAGACAGACCTCCTTCTTTACCTTCGCTTTGATCACTTCTATACCTTCAGATTCTTCGGTATTATCTTGGCTGAAATCAATGCAAAACACTATTGTTCTACTATCAAAATCCGAAATTCCTATTTCTTCGGTCATATTATTATCAATAAAGTGACTCTGAAGATCCCGATCACGTAAGAAACGGTAAAACAAGAGCTATCCTCAACCACAACAAAGACTCAAATCATCCAACCATCAAGACTCCGACTTAATTATTTACGAGCAACCCACCTTTGTACCACCTGTACCAACGATTTCGAACGAACCTGTAGGACCGGGAGAAAGGCAGAAACATCGATGGACAAGAATGCAGATCGGTCTGATTGGATATGAAATTTACATGTCGCGAGGGACAGGAATTCCGGGGACGGATTGAGGCCGCAGCAGAAATACGCTTCGGGGCCCCTAGCGGACCCACGGATCTGTTGGGCGGGAGAAGTCGCGAAACCCTGGATGATGGATTCCCGTCAATTATGGAGGCAACATCGTATTGTTTTACCGTCGGACGGTAACATTGATTGATCGGTCCCGTAGTCGTGTAGCTACTTGCCTTCTTGCCTTTTTGCGCCGCTCTCCCGGCCGGACCAGCGAGCGAGCGGGGCCAGGCGTAGCCGCGTGTGGATCAGTCGTCCATGTGCTTCCATGTGCCAGCCGTGCACACCCAGCTACCACCAGAAATCCGGTACGACGATGACCGAGCGCGATGCTCGAACCGACGGTCTCTCCCGAACTTCTTGCTGGGCCCGGTCCTCTACACAACCTGGACAAGCGCCTGCGAGTACAATCTTCAGGACCAGCGTAAGCAGCGCGAAAACGAATTGCCCCGGGCCTCGGTTTCGACCGATTCGATTCAAATCGGAACCCCCATAACTCACCGGGACAAATTTTTCCTGGCGAACAGTGGGAGGCTGATTCTGTCCTTTGGTTCTTGGGGAGAATTAACGCCTGAGGTCCTGTCCCCCTTTGGCCACCGTGGAATGCTCCGAAATTGTGGCTGTATGGGGTTGCGATCCGGTTACCGGAGTACTGGGGTGGGTTATGTGATATCTTATTTCTTCATTTATGATTAGATTATGCAGAATATATTCCTGTAGTGGATTTATTGAAATTATTTGATGTAAACATGAGGAATTGAGTCATATTTTTCTGAGGGATTGAAAGGTATGAGTCTAATAATATCAAGTTTATTCAAAATGGATTACGATTTTTGTTACGCTATTCACAGTTTTTGAATATTTTAATTGGAGAAGTGTTTTTATATTATTACACAGTTTCGCGAACTTTTCACTGAACAACTAATCCTACAATTATAAAGCACTTCTGTAAAATAACTATTATTGTATTTGTATTACCGGCAGCACCACTCAGCTCGGAAGCCATGTGTTTACATCCTTGTAAACGTTCCAATTTTCGTCGCGCCTAGCTCTGCGACCCTCCCGAATTCTCCCAAATATTTGGATTTTTCGAAAACGGCTCGTAAAGAAGTTTAAGGACCCCGTGCGAGTGGGGGAAAAACGATCCACCCCTCGAAAGAAAGTCCGTCGTGTCGCGGCGGACTCTATTTCTGTACGGTAGTTAGCAATGGGCCATTCATCAGTCGACTTGTTAAAGACAGCCTCATGGTATTCAGACAGTCTGTACTTGAAGTAGCTGTGAAGGTGCCAGGCGTTAATAAATATACCGCCACCGGTGGTAAGAACAGATAGCCGAAATCACTGAGTTGATCTCAACACCGAGCGTGCTTGTTGTCCGCCATCTTTAAAGTAGCCATCGCTCTTAAGAGTTCGACGTGTGTCTTCAGTGATCTTCGTAAAAATTTCTCAAAGCTGATCTTTCAATATATCACGTCCACCGTTCTATTCTTTTGACGCGGGAAATGGAAGCGATATTTTTCTTTCGGACAAGAAGAGGGAGAGAGGAAAAGATGAATAGGCAGAAAGGATTCGACGATGGCGACGCGTGCGACGCGACAAAATCGCGGTAGTTTATAGCCGATACATTTTGGTCGAGCGTTAACTCAAAACGTGGGCCATCTTCGTCCACCTCGTTCTTATTGTTCCCCGTTCCGTTTCCATGCCAAATTCCTCGCTCCCAGCCGCTCAACCCTGCCCAAGGATCGCCATTCTTCTCAACCGTTACGAGAAATAAACGCAAATTAGGCGTGTCGAGCAATCCCCTCTTTGGTAAAGGGCATTCCCTCGCGGGGCACGATTAGAAATAGATCGAGTTTCGCGCGGAACCACGACACCATGGGGTTTATTCTCGGGCAAAAATTTCCCTCCCGGCGTTGTCTCTGCTTCGAGAAAAATGCAGCGTCGCTTTTAGACGACGGCGTTCCGTGCCCCGTTTCAACGTTTTATGGGTTCGCCGGCGGGGGGGAGGGGAACGAGAGTTCCCGACCAAGTGGCCATTGTTTTCGAACCTCGCGTGGACCTTGAAATTCTTTTCCTGTTGTTCTGCTCCCTCTCCCCTGGGTTTCTGAAGTTTTCCTCATTGACCGCTGTGGTTTCCAAGTTTCGACTGTCGAACCGACGAGCTGGGAGTTCGTGAATTTTTTTAACGAGCTGTCCGTTGGCGACGAAGATGAAAGTTTTTTTTATTAGATCGTCCATGCTTTCAGGGGTTCAATTATAGAGGGAAGTGTTCGACCATTAATATATGCACCATTTCATTCAAGTATAACCATTTGTCTTATTTAATACCGATCAAAAGAAACTTTCACCCCCTATCTGATTACTTCCAAGAAACCGCCTACGTTGGCCAGGGTAGAATCGACTTCCGATAGAAATCCTCGTAATGGCTTAACAACAAGACGACGCACGGTCATACTTGCATTTCCATAACTTTGCATACGCGTTTTAATAATTCATCCCCGTCTCCGGGCAGCCGCTGCCGCGCGGAGGGTACGTTTACTAATAAGTAACGCCAGATAAACATCAAGCAGCGGTTAATGGAACAGTGAAAAGGATGTCCTGGCCTCGAATGATATCAGCCGTCCACGTTGTTACGATCCAAGTTCACCCAGCGACTGTGCTGACCCGTTTTACTTCCCGAAGAGCCACAAAGCCATTCGAACATTAAAACCTTTATCACCGTCGTTGCGATCACCATTTTCTTCGCACGTCATAATCCAACTGGTTTTGCAACCAGTTTGTCTTCCCTCATTCTAATGACACTCTTTTCAATGCTTCTTCGCTGGCCATCGATGGTATATACGAACGGGAGCGCCTATTAAACGTTCCGGTTGGCGCCTTCCCGCGATCAACGTCAATGTCACCGTTCCTATGTCTTCGGATACCGTCCATCGGAGAGCCACGCATTTCCGGTAACGGATGGCCACGCGTTAAATCGTACGTATTTGTGCTTTGGTGTTATCGCTGCCAAATCTTACAGAGATACACGAGGACGAGATCATAAATGTCGGGAATAAAGCTCGTCTGCGACAACGTCGTTTGAAAAACTGGCCGGACCTATGGAAGGAGGGGGATAGTATTAGACGCGGCGGCGGTATCGTGGGCATTTCGTGTAATAATGCCGGGGTGATGGACGATTTTCCAGCGTATTCTTGGCAGCGACTTCGCGGGGCCAGAGGCGCCGGGGCTATCGAACGGAAAGGGGTGGCCCTTCGGGAGGAGGGGTGGCCTCTCTCTCTCGAAACTCGAGCAGCGAGGCGATACTATAGCCAGCCGTGGTTGGGGGGTGAGGGAAGGGATGGTATGGGTTTTGTTGGCTGAACCGGCGCGGATTCGTACGGCAGCCGGTAGCACGAAGCTGCGCGCGCGAGAGAGCAAGGTTCCTCTTCTCCGCGTTTTCTAGAGGGCCTCCTCTCGTTCGCGCGTGTGTATATGTCCGTGGCGAGCCGGAATCAGACACCGCGGCCTGCGACGAGCAAAGCAAATATTTGGAGCTGGGCCACTAAAAACTCGAGACGAGCCAACAGACGAGTTGATTTGTTTCCCACCTTCGTCCTTTTCAATTTTTTTTTTCTTTCCTTCTTTCTTCCGACTATCTCTCAGGACTCCTTCAATCCCCATCCCCATTCGCCCTGTCGCTAGTGCCATATTCCTCGCGATACTGCGCGGGTGCCGGGGCAACGGTTACGAGTCCATCCGCGAATGACTCCTATAAGTCAAGTTAAATGTACACGCGGCCCCGTTCGCTGTTTATCGGCATACGTCTACTCGCCTACCGGTGAAGCTTCCGGTTCTGCCGACATCGATCCACGGCCTCGTTCCTCGACGCGATTTCATGGACTGTTATGGGTTGAAGGGAAGGAAGCGATCTGGGGATGTGTGCGTGTTTGCAGCGATATTGTACAGGAGGTTCTTGAATGTGTGTCGATACCGATTAACAAGGATTTGATGTAATAGACGAAGGATTAGATGTTTTACTTTTATCCGATTGTAGAAACAAAATCAGATGCCCTTAAATCAAAATTAATCAGTCAACGCCTTAGGGAAGCCATTCCACTTTCTCCACCTTGCCTAATTCTAGAGGTGTACGACGTTACTTAGATTTAACACACATTTTTCAGGTGTTATTATATCATTATAGAATATGACATGTTAGTTGCATATCCGTCGTCTTAAAAATAATTTCACATACAGTAAGTCATCGATGAGTGTTCGAAAGCTCAGCACTGAATCGACGGGGGATCGACGCCAGGGGGCTTTTAGCCAAGCCCGAATTATTCACTGCAATATTAGTTAATTTCAAGTACTCCGTAGTTTCTTTCCCGCCCTATATGGTTGCGTATTTGCCGACTGGTCCGCTTAAAGAGTATCCTTTATCTGTAATGAACCAACTTTTGTCCTCCATTCCGCGCACCCTCTCGATTCACCCTTTACAATTCCCCCTCCTCTCTGGCCTTTTTTCCTCCCTTAAAAGCTGCCAGGCTATTCTCCTGCTCGCTGAGCTGGCGACTTTTCTTTCCCGACCGTTGGAGCATATGCTTCGCTTGGGGGTGCGCGAAATCTTGCCTACGACGCGGCGGCGAACACCGGAACCGGAAAGAACACGACGCCAGGGGCGCGCGGCTTGTTCTCTCGAACGTGACAAAGGTTACGTCGCCCATGCCGTAATTGCCGGAAGCATACGGGGCCCGATGAAAACTCTGTACCAGCTTAGACTCGGGGATGTTCATATCGACGATTTATGGGGAATACCCGTTGATAAACGACGGCTTCTGCCGGACTAGGGACCGGGCTGTGGCGGTGACGGACGAGCCTGGCCACTTGAATCGAAAGCCCAGACAATCATTTAAGTTTAATTAAACCGGAACGAATTTACGCGCGATGGGTACCGACGCTTTTAAATTCACCGGTACTGTCCGTCTATTCGCCGAGACGGTTATTTACGGTCTCCTCATGCGGAAGCAAAAGTCTAATGATTCTCAGCATCTAGTTCCGTAACTTCGAATGGGTATATTTGTTTTGTTATTGTATGCAGTGATTGTTGCTTGCACAATATTATTTCATCCTGGATGAGTCGATATCGGGCCAGTTTGACACGTGCCTTTTCCTGTATGTTAAGGACACTGTAATGTGACTTTTAGTACTTTAGGCACTAGTCCTAAAGTACGTACAACGCATCAATTGAAGAGAGCTTGTACAAAACACTGTAAGTGCCAACATTAGAAAAGTTTCGCTTAAAATTAACATCGCAGTATAGTTTAACACTGGACCAACAGCTTCTAGTAACTAAACACATGTATATTCAACGATTTATGACTTTAAAAACAAGATGAAGTGTGTCTGACTACGTACAGCTTATTTCACTGTGGCAGTCAACGTGTGAATCCGCTGCGTTTATCCGCCACAGACATTTTTTTTAACTCTCGCTATGACAAATCAAATGATATTATTCTAATTCCTTAACCAGATAAACTTAACACTAGATTTACGAGACGCGTCATTTTAAGGCATTTCGAATACCTTCTAATCTCGAAATTCTCTCCGTGGTATACCTATCTCTATTGGATACGCATCAATTTGACAAGATCATAAATTTAATATTAAATAAAATAAATTGTTTTTCTAAAGAAAATCTATCGTTTCGTTGACGTGTGTCCGTAGAGTCCGTAAACCAATTGTTAAAAAGGGACACTACTCAACCAGCATCAAACCCCACATCGATGTTCAATAATCATCTCTTCAATAATGAACGAATTAATTGACTGTCTTAATAATGTTCTCAATCAAATTTTTACCTTCGAGGACAAATCGGAGGGCAGTCATTCTGTCTAGCCGAACTGAACAGCTAATCCGAACTATGGACGCGTGACACTTTCGGCGCGGGAACATATAATCCCGAGGCGAGGGTCATTAAATGGCGGCGTAGCGACCGAGAGCAGTATCTTTCCACGTTCGTATCCAGCGCGAAATTAATTAGTTAATTAAGCAACGCGCGATGGTGTCCATCCAATTAAATCCGGCCGGTGAATGCGCAGACTCGACAACCGGGAGAAGCAGCTCGCTTTACACCGGCAACTTTCTGGGCTACCCTCTTCCCTCTCGTGGCTCGCTCTCGAGGGTTCCCCCCCCCCCCCCTCCCCACATCTTCGCACTCCATGTCCACGGGTTCGTGTCCCTCATGTGCCGTGCAGTCACGTGAGCCACGTGTCTGCCATACCTTTGCGTCTCCCTTTCATCCCTTGACGCCCCGCCACCGTGAAACTTCCTCGGTTTTGGCGCTGTTCGCCGCTACGTGAAAATATCTCGACGCTGTTCACTCTGACCTCGTTGAAATTTAGTGGTTCACGATCTACAGAATATTATCCGCGTGTGATGGCAATCGTGAGGATCGTTGATATCTGACATCGGTAAATTTAACGTGAAAACTTTAGAAACAATGGAATTTAACTATTATTCGAACCTTGGGTTAAGATGTGTGAAATATTGTATTTTCTACTGATGGGGTCACTTGTACTTAACATTATGTCTATTAATAGGTTAATACAAAATTTTAATATTATCGATAACGCAATTCAGTGAGAGTGTTGAAGCTTTCTGTACTTGTAGTATACTTATATGTGCAACAAAATTATTATTATATTATAAGTTCTTAAGTATAACGAGTATACAAATATTTGAGTAGTTTAAGAAAGTCCGTAAAGATTAAGATGTAGCTTACAATTAGAGTATCCTAGGTATTCAGGAACGATCGTAAAATGACAGCATTAGAATTTTTATGTGTACTCTTCTAACACGTCTAACCAAGAATCTTTTCACTCCATAAGTTTCTGGTATTCGTTATAAATCTTCTTACTATTTATTGTTATTATTCATCCCGTTAATCACGAGCCTGTATCACAAATTACAGTTGCAACTGTACCTTCCTCTTTCGCGTCACCTTAATGGAGTCGCAGAAGCATTCGCATTTCAACGGCGAAGTCGCTCGATTAACCGCGCGTTAATTATTTCTTTCGATGCGTTTTTACAAGCCGCTCGGGCGTCGTGGCGTGCTCGTCACGCCTCCCGTATTGACGGAAGAGTTATTACTTCATACCATTCCGGCCACTTCGGGCACGCTGTTCGCACGGGATCGCGATGCTCGCAGCGGAATGATCGATCGGTGATCCTTAATTATTCCTCTCGACCCGAGAGAAAAACGACCACCGTCGCGACGATGAGCCACCCCGCTGAAACGTTCGACTGTACGGTTAATAGTAGTCGATACTTCGCCGATGGAACAAGATGGTCTTCAGGATAATCGACAAGAGTTTGATGACCCATTAACGTAGGAGGGTTTTTCAGTGATTAAAAAAGAGCCACGAAACTTGGGCTTTTAATCGTGATACGACTTTCCGGTATTTTTCAGGATGTTTGGTCACTGTTATACTGGCTATAATTGCAAAATATGTGGGATTTCTTAAACTATTTTTGAGAAATACATACTAGAGTATACGTTATATTCGAATAATGCTGGACTGGCAGCTCACAATAGATTGATCAGTAGGTACGACAATCTTATTCAAAGTAATCAATATTTCATCAAGGCCAACCGTTCAGATACTCCAAAAGGAAGAAAATCATCCACCAAAAAGGAAAAAACCCTCGAGTAAAATTAACCGCAACGAGCCCCGGGTATACAATATCCTCAAGGATCTCCGTGGACCCCTGTGTTCGCCGTCGCTTCACGGGGTCTCTTTAAATACCGGAATATTACTCCGGGAGAGATTTAACGCGCGACGAGAGAGCCAAGAGCGAGACGGTGCAGTGGCCGAACGAACGGACAGGGGTAAAATGATGGGCCGAATGAAACTCGTGTAAAACAGTGGGGTAAATTTTAGCGCGAAGAAACAAAGCGTTTGTTGCCGTTGGACGAGAAGAGAATGAACAGAGAGCCAGGAGGGTGGGGGGGGGGGAGGAGTATGAATCTCGAGCGATCGTATATTACCGCGGCCGTAATGGATGGGATTACAGCTGCTGTGTTAAATTAAACCGACCGGCGGCCGCGGCCACGCTACAGTACGTTATGTAGATATAGCTGCACGCTAACCCGTGCTGCGCAGCACAGAGGGGGTGAGGGGTTAGGTTCCCTTCCTCTGTCTATGTATTACCCATGTACAGCAACTACAGTTGCCTATAGTATTCCCTCCCCCCCCCCTGGCCCTCTCACCCCGAATGTACAGAGAGACCCGTCCAACAGAATCGTTCTTCTCCCGACGTGTATAATTCGCGGAAACCCGGCACGTTACGCGTAATTATTTCCGTCGACGTATCGGTCCCTCGAACTTCGGAAGATACGGAGATAGCAACCGCCACTGGAGGAAATCCGACTCGCTTGCCGGATTTCCAGTGGAATTACGTGGACAGAGAATGAACCTACGTACTCGGTTCAGGCGAATACGGTGAGTGTCTTGGCGATTGTTTAGAATCGCGGTGCAAACGTTCGCGGAGGTTCATGTTTATACTTTTGATGGACCTGCAAGGTTGGAGACAACGATCCAGGAAGCGAAGACCGACAGGACCCTAAAGACATTTGTACAATTTGTTTTTCAATACATTGATACATCATTTGTGAAGTAGAGGTGGTCCAAATAGAGGCTAGGGTCTAGGCTAGTTGAAAGTATAGGGTCATGTTAGGTGCTTCATTATACCGTGAATAGTGCGAAACTACGACTCAAAAACGAAAGAAGATTATTTTGATTCCATATCATAAAGCAATCGTGTTTCAGATGCATTGAACTGTCACATTTTAAAAATCTTCAACAGGTTTGGCAATATGTTCTGAAGCAAAAGTGCTAGCTCATATTATATCGCCTCAAATCAATCAGTAGAATAATACAATGGAGTCTATAATAGCTCTGCAGTAGTCAAGAAGCTACCTTTCCCAGTTCTACATCATCATCACTCGAATTCAAAGTACGAACGATGCGACAATACGTCATCGATTTCAAGATCCTCCAGGAAATCGTTTCGAACGATCATTACCTGGAAAGTGTTAAATGCCGATCTCCCTCGTGGTCGTAATTAACGGCGTGAAACTCGCGCCGCCCGGAAAGATTCATACAACGGCTGGTGGTGGTTCAGCGGATCCGGGCGACAGTTTTTCACGCGATAAACTAGTCATAGCGATCCGTTCCGGCCGGACGGGTCCAGGGGAAATGAAACCCGTCAAATATTTCTTCGTCACGGAACACCCGGGCACCGGCGAATTACTTTATTGCAACAATAATGAACGCGCAACGGCCGCGTTGCTCTCTCGCCTGGCCTGCCTGCGCGGATATCAGCCATGCATAACGGATGAGAATCCAGTCCCGCCGCGGTGTTCTGTCCCCGGTCGGAACAAACCCGACGAAGCGGGTGTCTCTCGCCTCCAGGTCTAGCCCTCTGATATATCCCGCGTAATTGCGTCCACCGGCGCGGTGGTATCAGTCGTTAGTCACCTACCGGGGCTGAAAGAAGGATGCGGATGGAAAACGGCAATAAAACAGGCCAGGGCTGAATGGTCCTGGCACTCTTCCGTGCAATTATTGCGCAATAAGAGGGGTCGAAGCACGTGTTGCCCGCGGGTCCCCGATGTTTTGACCCGTTCGTGATTTACATGCCGCTTACCCTAGAATGTGTCCTCTCAATTAATTAACTTATCAATGGCCTGTCCCCCTCCCCCCCCCCCCCGTCTCCTCTATCGACGACGAAGGAACCCAGATGGACGACCCTATGGCTCCCTATGTCTTCCATGCCCTTTCCACCTAAATCCTTGAGAATCGACCCAGAAGAAACTACTTATCCGACGCTGTTTCCTCGGTCCATACATTGATTATTGAGAACAGTGAACGGCAAGCATGAAAATTTATGATCACCCTGGAGGGTGGAAAGAACGGAAGTCGTTGGGCCATCGCGAATTCGATGCCTGGTAGTCGGAATCCTTTGGCAACCGGTAACGGATCGGTCGCTTATCTCGATAACACAATTAGGTGGCCGCGGTAACTCGGACCGGAAGGACAAATCTCTTTTATCTGGACGGGGGCCCGGCGGATCGAGGAATTTTCTTCCTTGTTCATACGGGGCGCGCGTGTGCGCGATCGCCTTTCGTTCGCGCACATATATACGCGCACGGACTAGCGCAGGCTAGAAGAGGGGTGTTCGAGAGAGGGAACCTGGGAAAAGAAGAGAGAGCCCACGGAGGCAAGGAGAGATAGATTACTCCGCCATTCTTGCAATTTCCCTGTCGTATCGAGGCTCGTAAATTCCCGGTGAAATATGCGAAGGGGCGCCTGGTGCGGGCAGCACGCTGCTGCTCTGCTCTCTATCTGTCTCTCTCTCTCTCTCTCTCTCTCCCTCTCGCCGCTCACCCCATCCGCTACTCTCGTCCACCCTCTACGCCCTTTACTCCCGTGATAGGGGTTGCAAGGGGTACGTCTACCGGGGGTATGGCCAAGGCCTCGACGTATCGCGTAGCCCGGGGTGCGAAATATCCGGAATTAGTGTTATCTTCTTGGATCGCCTTGGTGGATCCCGGATTTCGGGCCGACGGTTTTATCGGGCCGCCATCGCTGAGTAGCCGACCAGAAAAACGGTCGTTGTACACTTTACGGACGAATCTGATTGTTCTGGTTCTTGCTATAATTAGGGTTGTCTTGCCGAGTCTACGATATAAGTATTCGATGTGGTTCACTTGAAACACTTCAAAGATATGGTGAAAAAATTCCTATGAGAAACTGAGACCCTTTGCAATTACAACCCTTAAGTATGTACTACCTTCAAAACTAAATTCAAGGGTCAGTCAAAAAGTATTCGAACGGTTTGGAAATATAGAATATTAACTATGGATAATCAAGGAAGGATAAATATACAGTATTTTTGACAACGGATTGCTATGCTTTTTTTCTACGCTACAACGATTTTAAGGGAGAAATTTCTTTTCCTTTCCATATTCTTACTACCGTCATTCACGCAAGAGCTCCTGATTACAAAAAGGATGGCCGTAGACCGATTCGCGGCGTCTCATCCAAAGGGAATTGTATTTTCATTTTGTTGCCATATTCCGCAAGTGACTTTCTACCCTTCGTTCCAAGGTAAATCATTCCGATTGGCTGGATAGCCGATGTTGATACCGGGGCGGGCCAGTGTTATTGCTTATCTGAAGAGCCGGGCATTTTTTTTGCGCGGGCGATAGCGGTTGCCTCTCGCCATAGGGCCAGGATCTAAATCGGAGGGTTGGCGAACCAAGAGTAGCTTTCGGATACAAGGGGGAGGTGTTTGTCAAGACGATAGTAGAGAGGGGAAATGTCTGCGGTGGCAGATAAGGGCGGGAAAGAAGTAGCGGCGTAGCGGACGAGGGGAGCAGAAACGCGCTCTGGAACCACTTTTTTCGCGGGGACGAGAGGGAAGAGCGCAACGAAGCCGCCCGAGCCTATATCACCGACAGTCGGCCGCGGCTGCAATTCAGCCCCTATATTTAATTTCGCCGGTTTCGGGGATTGTGGATGGAATAGGTGGTAGAAACGGTCGGACGAGCAGGAATCGTCGTTTAATCTAACCGCGATCCTATCTTCGTTGGAATTTATCATTCGATAAATTGCCTTCGCTACCCTGTTACGCCGAACATCCCCCTCCAGCCGGTTGTTTCATCGATTCGTCGAAGACGATTGGAAATTATGTTCCTCGAAATAAGATCCATTCTTAATGTACAATAAAATTGATCTATTTTCACCATTTGGTGCTGTCATATGTTGACTAAAATTGCCGAGAGTAAGCAGAAGCAAATCGTTCCGACTAGCTTCACCAAGGGCTCGAAATATTTAGGACATAATGGCCCTTCGTGCTTACCAGGAGGTCCGAGGAAGGGGTCAACGGGGTAATTGGCGGTTTATGAATCGTAGTGCGCCTCTTCTCCGACCAACCTTTCTCCTCCCTCTCCGTTTTGGCCGGTTCCGCCAGGACCACGACTATTTCCGTGTAATTCTCACACCCTGCTTTGCTCTTAACTTAATGTTGTTTCCCTCAGTCCATTAAAAGCTACGCCACTCGGCTCGTTTCACTTCCCACACTGCGGTTGCGGCCTTGTGGTCGCGCTTGCCCTCGCCCTCCCTTCCTCGCTCTTTCGCCGGGCGCAAGAGAAGTCGTGTTCCATTACCCTCTTTGCCAACCTGTTCTTACCTGTTCCTTCTCCTTACGAACCGGCGAGCCAACGAAAGTGTCCTGAACTTTTTGCCCCCCCCCTGGCCTCCCTGCGCGACGCCGCGCGAACGCTTCTTACACCGGCCGGTTACTTACAGAGAATAATAGTGTCGTATCACGGAAGCGGTTCCCCGTTAAGCCGTTAGAATTTAATTAACACGATTTAATTAAAAAAATTATTCATCGCCCGGGCTTTCGTATCTGATCGCCGGACACCGAGCTGATTCAAGCTGTTCTCTTCGGAATGGTGCTGGGTCGCATAGGGGTGTCTATTGTCGACCATTCAAAACTAGTTGTCTCGCGTTATTTTTTTAAACGCCTTATCATTCATTTTCATTCATGATTTGTTTAAAAAATAAAATAACTGTAACTTTCTCGTAGATCTAACGAAATCCGAAAGTAGATCTTGTTACACCATTCAATCCCTTCATCTAATACTTTTCCCATCTTCAACGAAACAAACGTTATCCGTTCCAATCGTGTAACTCACATTACGTACATTTCTTCTGTTCGCGAAATTTCATATACAAATTATCAACTAATAGATCTCCCATGAACTTCTGTCTGTATTGAGCAAACTCCAGAATATTAGATTAGGAACATAAAGCAACTGATGACCATCATCACCTCTGTACATCACCTTTGTTTCCACTACAAAAATTCATCGTCATCGTTAAAATCAACGTTCACGAAAGCAGCACGGGTCCTTCCACGACTGGCAAGTCCTTCCAGTCCGTCCATCTCGTTACCACTGACCCACAATAGATCACGGATCTGTATCGCCGGGCGTACGTTTCAATCACTCAGCACATTTCGCGATTTTCGCAACCTGTCGACGAGGCGCGCTCGGACAATCTGAATCCTCCCAGATCCAGTTTAGAAGTGATGACAGTTATGGATCTCGGGTATCGCAGTGCCGTGCCAACCGGTGATGCCGTTTGTCATCCCTGCCGCCCCGTGTCCAACTTCCCTCCCTCTAAACCCCTCCCCACCAACGACACGGATGTCGCCGGTAGCAGCACGCCACCAGCGACCCCCGAAAGCGCGTTACCGTTCTACACGTGCTCGTCTAACCCTGAATACCGAGTTCACTGTTACGTAATGCACTGCCTACCATATTACCGTGCCGCGCAGGTAGGATATCAAGCGAACCAACCCCCTTCAGTTTAGCCCGCTTCACCGCCACCCACTCCCACCCCTTGGAACACTCTCTTCCTCTTCTGGGCGGCTAGGTCTATACACAACCGACCAGTCTGACAGCCTGGCCCGGCTTCGCTACACGGAGCGGTTAATATACTGGTTTCTCGTCGTTAGTCCCAACGACATTACACCCCGAGTCCAGGAGCGTCGACGAACTCAGATTGATGCCAACGGCTAATTGTACTTAAGGTCATCTTCCACGCGATAATATTAACCTTAATGTTGTCGTGAATTTGTTGATGGAGCTCCAGCTTCTTTCCGTTCGAGATCTGGGAAGATCAACGGTGCTTTTTATTCTCGAGAATGATGGATAATCTTTCCATGGAGTCATATTAATTAGTCATAGCAGTACTTTCTTTAATTAATTTTAAGTAACGGCTCACATGTTTTCAATCCTGATGTGGTCCTCCAATTTCTTTCCTATCGAATTGTCATCTCATGAACAAACTTCTCTGAATTGGATGAAAATATAAAACCGTGGTTACTAATGACGTGCTCCTTCTTACTGGGGATTCTTGTAGGAATTTGTCAACAAGTCAATTTGTGGAACAAGTCAAGTTTCATTAGAATATTCGATCCATGCAGATTAATTTCAGCGCATTGTTGAAGTATCAATACTGACAGTCTTTCGAATCTCTACAAAATTGTTGAACCTTAATCATTCAATCTCAATGAAGTAAAGTAATCTTTATTATTTGGAAAGAATGAAGCCATTCTAAAGACTACTAATCCATAATGCCGTGACCAAAGGAGGGCGATCCAGCGAGAAAAGAGCCGGGAGAATGATTGGCGAATCAAAAAGTTTGCACGCAATCACGATCCCCGACAGCGTGCCCCGCGTTACCCTGTTCCTTTAAATAAAACGATCGTGAGAAACCAGTAGAGGGGTAGGGTTGAGGGATAGGCCTGCCTCCTCGACATCTTCATCCTACAGCTTTCTATCCAGAGATGATGATCGGTTCGCGGCTTAACGACCTCCTATCGGTTCCACGGCGGCGATTCGAAAATTACGGGATTTAAGGGGTCAACGTCGACGTGGGAAAGCATACCGCGGCATTATAACGTGTATTTTGCATTTCTGTACACGCGAGCCGACCGATCTTGCTCTCCAGCTTCTGATCGCAGGCGGTCCATGACGGAGGGACCATTAAAAATGAGGCGAACTCTCGAAAATTCGGCTGCGCGATACGCTTTAATGACGACGAGTTAATTATTCTCGATTTATTGAAATCGACGAACGACATTGAAAAAGTCACGGGAGTTCCGTGTTTCCAGGGGACCAACGTGATCGGCGTGGGTTACGAAAGCCGCGAGGCGTTTTAAATAAAATTCTAATAAAACCGGGGGAACGATGTTGCTCACGACGAAACTTCGGCTGACAGTGAGTGACGAATGGCCCCGCTCGCTGCGCCGACTATGATTGCTTAATTCGCATGCCGATGGTCGAAACCGGCTAGTCAGTCTGTTCTTATCGTGATCTTGCTCGGCGGAATAATAATTAACCGCGACGGCGGCGGCAGCGATGTATACCGGCTACGGAGCCGCGCTCGGTTCTTATCGTTCTAATAATTTCGGCATCGAATCGCGTGTCGATTTTATCGGCAATAAAAATGTCCACGGGCGAAGGGGAAAGGGGAGATACCGTGGAGCCACTGTAACCTTCGGATCGGCTATCTTCTGTGTAAAAAATAGGTAATATTAAATGGCACGCATCCGCCTTTTATTTGTCAGGATGGTACTGTCAAACTGGAGGACGAGGTTGATTCACGTTGTCATCTCGTATTGTCTTCGTGCAAGTTTTTGCTCCTCTAGTCTCCGTCCAAATGACTTATGGATCATCACTTATCAGTTGCCCTGTCATATCAATTTCGATAAATTCTAAAACCCTTTCATTTTTAGGCAATCGTACGGAAAGAAAGAAATTCCATCCGTTGCATATGTTACAGCTTTAGTGAAACAGGGATATCCATAGGATATTCTTGAATCTCCATTATGTGTCCCTAAGCTCGTCCACCATTTTTCTTCGCATTACCTTTCAATATCGAATACAGTTTTCGGGTACGTCCATATGAAAATCAAATCAAGCGAAAGGGAAGCCGATCGTGCCTCCGCTGTTTACATATCGAATTCTCGATCGATTAACTTTCCATTGTACCGTTCGAATTAATGTTCGTCGAAGAAGCGAGAAAGCAAGGGTTAAAAAATTAAAATAGGACCCTCTTCGTTTTGTGAACGATGCTCGTGCATATGCTCGCGCAATTTCGTTGGAGGGGACGTAAAAACGGTCCTGTCGGTGTCAGAACGTCGCGAGAGGCACGGCATTCACATACAAATGCTATTAATTTCGGCGAACGAATTCATCGGCCCGTGAAAAGACTGTGCGTGAGTACGAATAGGGAAAAAAGGAAATTACGCGTACGGTCTTTCCGCTCGCATACCTACGACCGCTCATAGGGTTGCACCCTGAGGGGCTATTGTCGACGGGATCCATGAACCTAGGCACCAGCCCATGCGACCATAATCTATTCAAGGGGTGGGGGCAGGGTTGCCCGAGGCGGCCCCCGAAACTCCGCCCTAATACTTTGGAAAATTGTGAAAAGTACGCGCAGGGGAGACGATAAATTTCATTTCATTAAATATTCTAATACGGCCGCGACCCCTCGCCCGTCCACGACGACAATATTAACTCCGGGGCTTCGGTGGATCCTCTTAATTCGGTCGGTGGCGTTGAAATTACAAATTGAAATGGAAGACGGCGGTCTTGATGGAGTGGCGTAGCCCCAGAAATATTTTCGACCGCCATTGTAGCCTCCTCGACGAGCAGAAGATTCGAATTCACGACAATGAACGGCTCGTTTTATAATACGTCAGATACCAAACAACGAAGAACGCTGTCAGAGGGTGAGGAAGCATTTCAGAGAACAATTATGTACGAAAGCAAAAATTATCTAGCCGGCAGTAATCAATTTCATTTTTTCTAACATATTTTTCTAATGGCAATTATACATGTTCTTTTTTAAACATTTAGATGTATCTTTTCCAGAACTGCGCAAATTTTGTATTCTAGATAAAATCCTACTCGTTGGTGATCTTCGAGCTACGCTCGACAAACGTTTTTCGTATTGTTTTCCAGGTAATTAAGGTAGCCTAAAGTATAAATAGCATTTATAACGCGACAAAAACTTCGAACGTGGGCCGCGTAGAACGCGGCAGCTCTAATGGGCTGTTTTCGAGTCTCCGATTTTGCTGTTCTAGACGAGGGCGAACAGTTCTAGGTAAGAGACAGGGGAGAGAGAGACGGAGAAAGAAAAAAAAGGCAGCGCGATGCGTCGGATAACGTAATGCAGGAATGTCGCGCTTCTGGTTTTTTTTTTCACCGCCGCTAAGTAAGAATGAAAGCGCGCTGCCAACGTGTAACTATGCGAGGGAAATGTGGGGTTAAGGATTCGCGTTCGCCATTAGATAGGCGCAGACAGAGCAAACCGAGAATCCCGTCGCTGATTTGCCTATGCATGCCTGCGAAATCTCACCAGAGAAGGAGGACAAAAAAATATATCTGCATAAACCAACTTTCGAATACAATCGTTCCTAACTGATCCTAACAAATCCGTTACTGGATTTATAATAGTGCTTTCGATGGGGTATATGTTGACTTCTATTATACCATACATTTTATGTTATACTGTACGATACTAAATTGTGCAGTATTTTACATGTATTATTATATTATACAATTTAATACAGTACAAGTTCCACTGTTAATACGCTTTTACTGTAAATTAGACGCGACCCAGTTACTCTAAGCTCGATCAAAAACGTTCCAAGATAACAAAGGTAAAACAATGAAACAAAAAAAGGAGCGATTCTTGTTATTCATAAAGCATCAGTGACGCGTGAAAGACACGAGCGCCGAAATCGTCCCGGGACACTTCTGTTAAGCCCCACCCCGTCAACCCCTACCCCGGTATCCTAACCAGTCCCCCTTTTACCCCCGTCAGAAAATCCCATCATAGGCGGCAGAGCCTGGGGTAGGAGCTGGTCCATGGCACGTTGGGTCCACCATAGTAAATCAGGCAGTCGCAGGCGGTCCTTCTGATCCAGCCGAGCGGGCTGCCGTAAGACGCGTCAACTTAGCCCGTCCCACTCGCGCCGCCCGGTCCGCCACAGAAAGTAGTGAAATAACTCGTCTAAGTAACTCTATCTACCCCGTGGAATCGCTTATGGCTCATAAACGCCTCGTAACTTAGCCCCCAGTGGCACGCGCCCTTGAGAAATACGGCCGTACACAAGCGGCCCGGCCGCCGCCGCGGTGCTTTCCGCCACGTTCACGAACCAACCAGTTCACTTTCCGGGCCACGGGGACCAAAAGTGTATTTTTGCTTGTGCGACCAGTGACCGACATTTTTCGCGGGACAACGTCTTCCGCATGGCGACGCCGCGGAACAACTGTCGCCGCTCCGATTGACGATGGGGTGCGTCGATATCAGGTAAATCGTCTAATTTCATTACTCCTGAAACTGTGTCGTTGTAGTCTCTTGATAATAGTTACGATCTTCTTATTTTGATTTTATCGGTCGAATTACGGGAACTTACTTCGTTCCGTTTTAAAACGCGGTTTAGCTCGTATCGACGTGACTACACAGTCTATTTTCATGCCTATTGTCTGCAACATTATACAATTTAGGTCATAAGCTGAATATAGAGAAACACTTACACCTTATTTCAGCTATCTTATCAAACGTTATCGTAGGTGTTTATAATGGTCATCGGTGCATACGTATGCGTCAGAAACAACCAGTTCGTAATTACTATACGTTGATAGCAGGCTCCAGTTTTGAAGGATGACTTCCGTTCGTACTCTTCTCGTAGCGTGTAACACTTATTAGATTAACGCTAGGGTGATGTTCGTTTCCGTTCATTTCTTTCGTATGAATTCATACTATTTTTACGTGGTGGGTGTGATTTGCAGTATGGTATCAGGAGCCGTCATTCTTATCCTCATATTCAAAACCATTCCTGTCTCGATTCGTATCATTTTCCACCGATACGTCCTGCGGCCATCGATCAAACAGGCGTTTCAGGGCTCATGTAAATCCAGTTTCTCGGTAAACGGGGCACGCGCGCACGGTCCACGCTTTAACGGTTCGGGGCACCGGGTGATTCACCGATTCCCGGCGTAATTCACGAAAGTTCATTTACAATAGATTCGTTAAAAATCACGGATAATACCACCGCCGTTGCGCCGAGATTAATCATCGCCCCGTGGCCGGCGAACGAGCCGGCTATAGAAATTAATTAAAATTAATGAAGCGTAAACGGAAGTAACGATAACATGACGGATCGGCGCATTTACAAGCAAACAGCCCCCTTCTCCCTCTCCCTCGCTCTACGTCCCGGGGCGTAATGTTGCCAGCGCGGCGCCGCGCGTTTCGCGAGATAGTTAAATCTCTCCCTCTATTGACAAAACATCATCCTGGCTTCACACACGCGGATCAAGCCGACCCCCCTACCCCTCTGCTAAACAAACAACCAATTTTCTCTCGTTGCTGGCAAGTAAACGAAAATTCATTATTCACCGGTGACGGTTGCGCGAGGCTCGGTGGATTCGATTCGACAAAAACACTGGAATTCTGACCTGTATATATTCTCTCGCCATAAAAAAGATAAACATGTTTTTTAGTGTTCGAGTACTACTTTCACGTCACACGATTCGATTCCTTCAAATGTCAATCCTATGTACGTACATACATATAAGTACAATGTCGAACCCTACAAGTATACAGTCGTTTTGGAGTTCGAGGCCAACTTGTGTTACAAATACGAAAAACGAAAAATTACCTGTTATAAGTAGTAACCGAATCCCATGATGTGAAACTTTTGTACTAAAATTGACTTGGATTCGTGAGTATTATCGAACTTCCCATCACTACTGAGCACCTTTTGCAATTCCCATTACGGTCAGCGTTACTCAAACGATATTGACCCGCCATTTTTCGGGACTAAAAATGAATACGGTTTATTGTGTTAATCTCCTGAAACATAATGTTCTACTCCTACGGAAGACCACAGGGAGTTGAAAGTAATCATAATTTAAAACGGGGTCAGGCACGATCTGGATTCCAATAAATTCAGACGAAACGCAAGAAATCTAATAAAAATTGTTCCCCAGCGTCGGGAAAAATCATGGTGCGTGCCAGTTTTCGGGCGTTCCTTGTTCAGAGAGTCGGTCGCCAGTAAAGTTTCGGACGCGACACCTACGGGCAGCAAGCGCGCGCACGAACGTGTGCGTGGAGGGCGCAAACGTTCGCGTTTCCGCGTATATAAACGCGATACGTGTCCCGCGTTTACACCGTTGATGTATGTTCTCGGCAGCGATCGATCTCTCTCACACGAACTGCTAATTGTGCGGCATCATAACTCTCTGCGTGCGCCCCCATCCCTCCGCTCCGTCGGTTCTGTCTCTCGCCTCCTACTGCATCCCCATGGAACACACGCACGTACACCACTTTCTCCCACTCTTCTACTACTTTACATACACAGAAGTGTATGTATTATTTCTATACAGCCGCGCGCGTGTACAGCGGTGCGCGGATAAGAGATGAACAAATTGCACGATTTAACGGGTCGTAGTTATTCTGTAATGGGTGTATAGACGTAGAGAAAAAAACAGGGGCGGGGAAACGGGTAATTGCTAGTTAATAGGTATCGCAATTTTGCTCATCCAGAACAACATAAATTTGGATTGGTAGAGGTCTACTATATTTACGTGCTACGTATGTACGTTCTTATTTTTATACGTGACGTATAATCACGCAATGGGCATATTTATTCTACTAGAATTACCACCATAATTCTTGGCACAGAGAATACGTTCAAGCAGTAGTCACAACTCGAATTAATGCGACGTCCAAGAAAGACCCCAATAGACATTCGGTGCCATTTTTACTTTCGTCGAGCCCTAAATTACGCATCCCCGGGCACGAACTCGAATCGCGCCGAACTACTCTTATTCGGGACACAATTTTCCGTATCAATTTGCCGCCCCTGGTTCCTGAGGGGGTGGTTCGTTTCCGCGGCGTAACTTCGCTTCGTGAACGCGTCCCCCAGTCCCTTCGTCGTTCTTTTTCGGGGAAAAAGTTTCCGTGAGTCGCGCAGCCGGCGCCTATGAGCTCTGGCAGATAGGGAAGAAGAGGGTTGGGTGACAGGGAAGGAAGCAGGGGGATGGGGAGGTACGCGAATAATAAAAATCGCCCTCATAACTCACTCGGAGGGTTCGTGGTGTGGGATAAGAAAGAGAAGCAAAGGAGGAAGAAGCGTACGCGGGGGGTGGTGCGAGACTGCCCGAGCTTCTTATCTCACCGCGAGGGTGACATTAGCGCTACCACGGTAATTCTCTCTCTCTTTCTATATATATATATCGCTTAAAGACGCGACCGTGTCCCGGCTCGCCTCACGAGTTCTATAATTCATGTAATTCGCCCGATGATAGGGTGTCCCGGTCTAATAATCGAGATCACGTTCATTAACGACCCGTCGCAACAACAGAAATTACAGGGACACAACCCCGGCCTCTATTTATATTCTAATTTACAACGATTTACACCTTGGTCCTTGATTGCATATTAATTCCTCGGCGAATTACACGAGCAATCTTCCCTGAACGTCGTTCACGACGTCGAGAACACCGGGGTTGCGATCGCCGGTGGATAATCCGCAATTATTACTGAACATTATACTTCCCTCTTTAACGTTTCCTGGTAAAATTTCAGCGATTTTCTTGCTACTGTTACACACATACACACATATACGCGTTCTGGGCCGTCACTATCTTCAGCCTCGCTAACGTCTTGTTCACAGGAGCGCGGCTCTATTGTATTCATAGCAGCGCCGCTACTGAAATGAGTACAACGGATTGCAATTGCACAATCACGCTGTTTATCGATCCGCGATTCTCCGAAACGGTCGAGTAACGTCGAGCGGGAAACGACGAACCGTCGGGTTCGACAACGGTCCCGTATAATTTGTTCAATTTTCGACGGGGCCACATTTTCTATGCAGTTTCAATTTTTCATGCTCGACCAGGCAACCAGCAGCAGAAACCATATCGGTGACTGAGTCCGGTATTTTTTTTATCTACCGATCGGCCACCGCTATATTTCCAGGGGGTGTACACGGCAGTTGTTGAATAATGCACTGGTTTTGAAAGTGCTGTCCGGGTTGTTGATGGAACTCGGACGCGATGAAGTTGACGCACTTGCGTTTCCTATGCTGTATAGCCATCCGATTAAACTTTGCTCGAAAGCGGCGGCCGGCTTCCAATCGAGCAGTAACAAGGCCCCCGACCGATCGCTTGGTCCCAACAATTAAGGGGGTAATCGTTAAATAACCCGGCGTCATTTGCGTCGACTTCTCACCAGCCGGGGATTTTCAACAAAGAGGTTTGCGCAGCCGCGGTTCACTTGAAAGAGAGGCCAAATGACGTAACGACCAGCGGAGCAGTAAATTCTCTGGTGTATTTGTCGCCGGGCCAGGGACGAGCGCGTGTGTCTCTTCCACGGTGGAAAGAGTATCGATGGGCGACCAATGGGCACCCACGAAGTTAGTTCGTGCATCCACCGTAGCCCGACGGACCGCATTCTTCCCCGTGACTTTGGGCATTGTTCCTGCTAAAGTTCCCTTCGGGTCTCCCTCTCCATTCGCTCCTCTCTCTCTCACTCTCACTGTTCCTCCCTGGGCAGGCAGCCTCCTTTAAGGCCCCACCTCACCCCACGGCTCGATCGGCGTCCGGCTAACCGGAGGACCGCTTATAACAAGCCCGGACAGAGCGGACGGAGTTTTTGCCCCGACGCCTCCCTTTTTTCCCTTCTCGTTTTGCTCTTTTTGCTTGCCTAGCACAGCCGAAAAACGCCAACCGTTGATTTACGGCCACTACGATGACCGACTGTTGTCCTCATTCGCTTATGACTACGGGCACGGCCGACCTTGGAAAGGACCAGGCCCACAAAGAAAAAAAGACCCTCGAGATTTGATTATCTCCCATCGCGATAAGCTTACCTGACCCGGTGCAGTGAAATAATTATCCCGGAGGATTCGTCCTCGTATCTTATCGCGGCGGACTCGTTCGTTTCTTTCGATTACCAATTATTGATTTACGAAGGTCATTCTTTGCGACGGTCCTCACGCCTAGAAACGTCAATTGGTTTGGTAATTGTGGGGACAGGTCACTACAACTGATTCTAAAAGGTGGAGTCATATCTTCTTTCCTATTTCTTGTCATTAATTAGGGTAGTGTAATCTTGAATTACCCAAACTTCGGTCCAAGTAGGGTGATATTGTTCAATTTGGACAGTCAACTGCCCTTGACAGTTCGGACCATTATAATACAGATACATTTTCAGGTGTCTTTCAATTCTTCTGTAGCTACTTTGTCAATCCGTTTCACACACTATATTCACGTACACAGAACACTGCACAACACTCAAAAGTTCTACAGAAGTGACCACTAAACCCTTATTAACTTCTCTCTTAGCCCGAACCACGGTCGGCTCAAGCGTCCTGTTCGTAAAATCGATCTTTCCGCAAACACAGCGTCGTCCTAACAATCAATGGACTTGCACGGTGACTTTGAAACGAGTTTTTCCCGACTTCCAGTTCGGTTTTATTGAACCGAGTCTAGTTTTCCGACACTTTTTTTGTCACCGAAGCATTCTTCTTCCTTTTTCGACGTGGACAAAAATGCCCCGGTACAGATTTATGGTTTTACAGCGAGGCAGCGGTTCATCCTTGCGACTTTTGCGCTCGACCTTCGATCCTCGGTCACAGAGAGGATTTCGAGGGTGGCCCTATTTAGGCTGTCGCTTATCTGCCGTTGTCGAAGCCCGGACGTAGCCGTCCTTGCGATGACCGGCGATCGACGGGTGGTTTTTTACTGGCGTGTCCTTTGCCACTTTTTGCGCGTTTACCTGGAGTTGGGCAATGCAGCCAACTTCCTCATTGACTCTTAACGGAGCCGGGTTCTTTTATTCCGCCGTGCTAAAAACCTCGACGACTTTAGCCCAAGATGGTTACCGCCACGTTCAGTGGGCCGTCAAAATTTATTGTGCTGCGGGTACCAAATTTGCTGCGACAGGATCCAGCAATTCGTCACCATTTACAGTGATGATTATGAAACATTGTTACAATTAGAAGAATTAATGTAAAGCATGTAACGGAAGACATAAAGATCTACAAAACCACGACATTGTAATCTACGGAAACCTTTGCAATCACAAATCTTCAGGTCGCAACCTTCGACGGTTCCTTATCAAAGGTCATGCGAAAGCACGAAACACATCCAGGCACGAAGAACGGGCCAGCCCGCTTATCAAGCGGATAAAGATCGTAAAGTATCCTTAAGCGGAATATTGCCGGCCACTTATCGGCGAACGAATCATTAACGTCGCAATGGCCCCATGAATATACATTACATTCGCGTCTGGTACGCGCGCGCGACTCGTTCGGCGTGTTTTCGCCCCGCGAGTTTCTGCTCGGCCGAGCGGCTACGGCGGCGCGCGTGCACAAAACGCTCGCAATTAGTCGCAAAAGTTCGTGCTTCGCCTAATAATGGATTTCCTCACGAAGAACAAATTGGTGGAACGATATATCTTTCTGGCGCCCCGGCGAACGTCTGTATTCTTACACGCGAACTCTCTCGCACGGATATTTAATTTGCGTGCATACACGGGACACGAATACTCGCGGCGCGAATGAACCGCCGTAGGATGTGCCACACGCTCGCGATTTCCATGCGCAACAAGAAAAAAGAAAAAACGCCTGGTCGAACGGAGAGAGAGTTGCATTTAATTACCCCAACTGCGTTCGCGCGGTACATCGATACCCATGGATTCCGCGGGATTTTTAATCCATGATAAATTTGTTACGATCCACGTAGCCACGCGCTCGATTGTATCCTCGTGTCTGCGCGTGACTCAATTTGGATCGTTACTTGGCCGATCGAGATCAACGATCCCCCCTCTCCCTCGATCAACCGTGGCCGGTCGTGTTCCTTTTTGGGCTTATTGATGTCTCTTTATCGACGCTTGACGGCGCGCGTGTTCCCGCGCCCGAGGCTGGCGGAAACATTTCTCAACGTTCCTTTCTCTCGATGAATCCTCGGTTCTTGAACTTTCTCATTTTCATCGGATGAGATAGAACCTGTTTCTGTTTTTCTTGCTGATAAATAATTCATGTATTGTTTAATTAATTACACCAGTGTAATTGTACATTGTATGTGGCGTATCGTTGGGCGCTGAGCGTAAGTGGCCAGACGCCGTCGGATCACTGGGTCCTTCAGTCCAAGCGATGGTGTCGCCATTAACAGGCGTTTAAGCTCGTCTTCGAGTTCAAACTTTGGAATGTGTTCCTTCTTCTTTCGAAAATTGTTATTGAACGTATGTATAGAATAAGACGGTGCGAGTTTTTCTGAATGGTTCTGTTGAATTGAAATGTTTCACTCTGCACATACTGGGCTCACGAGGCGTGTTCACATGTGTTACGGTTACGTCGTGTATCATAAACGCGCATCCGATTTATATAGGTATAAAGCAACATTGGAATGAAAAGTTACGATCCCGTGGATTGAATCTTCCACGGGTGCCCGCGTTCCCGTTCACATTCATAGAACTTTATGGTGCCTTGTAAACACATCCGTCGCTTTATTTTAGTAACTCGATTGTTTGACGTACTTTCCGCACCCTCTATTCTAGATTCTGCGCGTTCATATTTATTGACACTATTGATTCGGACCGAGTACATCTGGGCGCTACTATACCAAGTTCCACCCTTAACGTTGAGCACTGTCGAACCTCTGTGTTCACGATTTTCATAGCGCCCTACACTCATAACTTCCGGTCGATTTCTCTTCTCCCCTTGTCCCGTCAATGCTGGGCTAAAAAAACAAAGCCTCGCATTATAAATTGATCACACGAATATTCAAATGACTCCCAGAAGCAGGAAGTCTGCGGCACACAGCCCGATCGGATCTATTTATTAATCCCAGAAGCAGAAGCGTAAATTAATAACGGTTAGAAGTTCCAACCTCCAGACAGGGAAAAGTGGAAAGCCAAAAGCTCAAGATCAAAAGCGTGGCAGACAGAACAAGCATTGGCTCGATGAAATTTTCACGGGTCGGTTTTCGTTAGTGTTCGCCGCAAATAGACACGGGCGATCCTCTGGCCCGGTAAAATCAACGACACCGACAGGAGACAGAGAGGCACACACGGAGAGAGAACGGAGGGCGAAAGAACCGGCGTACAGGGACCCGGAGGAACGTACGGTAGAAAGGAGCGTGAAGAAGAGCGTACACGCGCCCGCGGATTAAAGAGTTATTTGAGTCTCAGAGGCGGCCATAACTCTCCCGGGCTATTCCCGTCCCGCGCTCGCTCGCCCACCGGAATATTTTAACATCGGGGGTGGGTGGCTGGCTTGGCTGGCTGGCTGGCTGGCTGGCTGGCTCGCTGGCTGGCTGGCTGGCGGGTTCTTCCTTTCTCAGTTGTGTGTGCGTGTGGATGGGTTCAGCTTGAGGAGAGAAACACAGAAACGTTGTCTCTGTATACACGACTCGGAATACACATCCATCGAAAGAGATGCACACAACCACACGGAGTAACGGGGAAAGGAGGGTTGGTGGGTGAGACGACAGGGTCCGCAACTCCACGCAGCTGACAGCTGTTTCCTCGGTGGGCCGACCGGTCGGTGGGGAGGATTCAGCCTAGTCGCGCCCCTTCTATAATGGCTCCCTTTCCTTCCTTCCCCTACCCACGGGGCAGCATGGCTGGCCACGGGTTTCTCTCTCTTCTAGGCTTTGGTTACGTCACCGTAACACGACGTCCCTCTCTCTATGGAACTGAATGACGTCATGGACTGCTACGTTCCATCGCGACTCGTGACGTAGGCGAGTACGGCGTCATCGCCGATACATACATACCCACACAGAACCTCACGGTCTCGTCGATCGAACGCCAACCGCCAGGGGCGCGGCGATCGCCACGCGAAACTGTTACGCCGATCTTGATCCTTGATATCGTGCACCGGGTTACCTGAATCGCGGAATGCGAACGTGTGTATGTGTAGTGTGTGTTGAAGTTGATGTATGGTGGCGACGACGGCGATGCCTTTATCACGTGTATCTAGACTTTCCGATAGGTCCTGTTACCGAGGACATTTACCGGTTAATTGCAGTTCTGTGATGAAAAAAAAAAGATGTACTGGAGGGAGCTGAAAAGGTTGAACTTAAAGAGTACACTTGAGATAACGATCGTATGATTATGTTAGATTTGTCACTACTTGAGTGTTATCTGGTTGGGATTCATTCATGAAGTTGTCCATCCCACCACGACTGCCTGGAAGACATTAGGTTCTTTGTGATTGGTAGAATACATATCATAGTTACGCCTTCCGACAGCCCGTAATGGGATGGGCAACGGTTTTCCTCGACAACGTGCAGTAACGTTAAATATAATGGAATGAATACTAAAAAAACGTTTTTTATAAGCACGTATTTTTTGTTCCCGTGTTTGAAAAATCTGTGTAATTTAATTCGTATAAAAAAAAAAGTCCATGTGTATATTTCATTGCCAAACTCTCACGATCGGAGAAGAGGTGCGAACAGGTTTTACGAAAGGCGATAGTATGCGGTAGCGATACGGATGGCGGCGTAAGTACTTCTGGCCGCACGGTGGCGGTATCATCAGCGATAGGCAGCAATCGTAAAACGCTTGTTTTACGGTCTATCGTGGTGGGAGTAACCGGCGGTAGAACGGCAAGCGTCGAGTGGGGCTCTCACGGTTTACGAGCGCATAACAGACGCGTTTATGGCCGTGATCACGTGGCCCCCGCATACCTATTGCCGGTATAACCGGGTCCCATAACCCACTGCGGAGTAAACAAATCGTAAAGCTCGGTTTCGGATTTACTGACCTGGCACAATATACGGAAAGCAATACGGAAAGCCAGCCACTCGGCAATGATAACTACCAGTTCCCCCCCCCCCCTTCCACGCGCTGTCGTCGACAGTGTGCGAGGGACTATCATGATGTGGCGTGCAATAGAGACATCGTTTGAAGCGCGCAAGGAGAGGGTTATGGCTTCCGTAACTGTGACACGTGCCCCGACTACGCGTCTAAGTGTTCACGTAGGGTTTATTAAAACGCGAGGTCATGTATACAGGGTCTTTCGTTAAACATTAACATAATTTTCGGCAGAGATGACGAGATCTTATAAGAAGCGGCAATTAAAGTCTACATACAAGCATACTGTATGAACATTCATTTGGTATAACCATGAAATTAAATAAACAATTAGGATAGTAATGAAATTTTGAAAAATTTCTACTCATGTAGATTGAAACATCGTGTACTCTAGGCTTCAAATTATCTAGACACAAATGGTTGCCAATTGTTATTTTAAGATTGTAGTAGGCACTGCTTTATTGTCGCTTAAAAATAGTTATTCTTGGTATAGTATTTTGTGTATTTATTTTATTTCTTCCTGTATTATAACCGTCTACTTTCTCACATCCATTGACTGTGCTTTAATATATTGAAATGACTTTATTATGACTATTACTATATTGAACGATTTCATTGAAAAGAAATGTTTGAGAAGATGTTAGGTGAGTAATGTTGACTTTATACCGACCATTAATGAAAATGTCACTGGGGAAATAAGGTTAAGTAAAATATACAGTAATCTGACACTATGTTATTATCGCTATTTCGTTGTATTACTGTAACTTAAAAGAATACTAAAATGATTCAAAGGACACTGTATTTCGCCTGGTACTAATTTTAGAAAGGTTCGTTAAAGAACACTTTCAGCCACGAGTCGTTAACCTCTCTTTACGCCCAATTATATGTTATCATTTGAACGGGTTACCTCGTACTAATCGGCTGGTTTTCTTTCTTCATTATCCCCGGGCGAGAATGGAGAGAGCCGGTAGCATCATAAAGTCCTTCTAGTAAATCTAAAAATTTGTCTCTCGCCGATTTTCCACAGTCGCAATATCTTTCGATCAATGGACCACGATGCGCCCGCGCACACAACACTTCGTCTTCCGTGCGTTGTTTCGTTTGTTCTCACGGATGCCGCCAGATGCCGGCACTGCTTTATGACTCTCGTAGTGGCCAACAGTTAACGCTTCGATCGTTTTATCTTCCATTTACTCTTCGCCTTTGCAATTGCCTTGACATAATACCCGCCCTATTTGCCCGGCGGAAGTTTCGTTTGAAATATGCGAAATTTCATCGGCCCATAAATAAGGAGTATTATTTAGCATTACGTTGTTGTTTTTACGCGAATGTTTGCCAAGGCAATTGGTGCGTCCCCGAAACTGCTAAATAAATAGCGAGAGCGCGGTGTTTAGCCTTAGATTACACACGCTATTGTTTCGAAAAATTAATAACCGCTACGATAAATCAAGATAAATGAGAGGTGGCCTGCAACAATTCATTTGTTGTACCCGAGAATTGTTTACGGGAATAAAATTAAATTAAAAGCATCGGTGGCGTTAACATTAATAGAGGATACATATATTAGTACCACTGTCCCACAAACTTTCGCGTCTTTTGCACAATATTCCAATACTTCTAACTACTGGCTAGATTGGCAAACTTCATGAAATTTGTTTACATGAAAAATTATTCGCGTTCCGCAATCTTTTCACGAGAACAAAATCTGTCTTAATGAGCTTCCTGAAATGATTAGAATACTGTCTCACACATTTTACTACCTAAACAAAAAGGATGGAGATGCAACAGAGTTAAAGCTTAACTCCAATGTTACCTATCATTATGTTAGAACAGTGTATACACCCGGCGTGGAACAAATTATCCAAAACAATACAAGAGAGAACAGTACATCGTTGTAAAAAGAAATTTGAACTCCTTCGAGCGAAGAGACGAGCAACTCTCTGCGTAGCCGTGCAGAGCCACCGAGGTGATTTATTCGAGTTAATTCCAATTCCATTGGAGCCGCGAGGGCAGTCGGTGGGAAGGAGGGAGGGCGGGGGGTGGGAGGGCCAGAGCGGGAGGGGTAGAGGGTGGATATTCTTATGCAATTTGCCAGAAAGGTTCAAGAACCCGGGAGATCCCGCAATTTATCTTGCCTTATGTTACGCCGAGCCAAGGCAACGGAAGATAGATGGCGTCACTGCTTCCAACCCCTCCTCTCCTTCGTCGTCACCCTCTCTCTCTTTCTCTCACACACATACACATTCTGTCACCCAAACCCCGTACAGACCCCTGCGACCACCCCTTCCCCCAGCCAATGAGGGACGACCGCGGTGGCCATCTTGGATGGAGAGTTATTGAACGAAAAAGATGAGTAAGAAACTTGTTATGGGGGTGCGTTCTCTCTGCGCCGTTGGGAGTTGGGTGGGGTGGGGGGCTTTGGGGGGAGGCGCGCGGTCGGGCGGGCAGACGACGGGGACTGGAAGCTGAAGAAGGGTGGTTACGAGGGGTTGTTGGCGCTATATTGATCAATTGCTTTGCCGTGCTTTGCACTACTTTCGTCCTATAATGTACAATGCTCGGTGGTGGTGGTGCCACGATACCCACTGCGTAGTCGAGCGAGACTAATTATATAACGATCGTGTTCCTGGGAATTTCAGTACTTTCAAGCATTCAATCTTCTACGGTAGGCCGTCACTCCCTCAAGATTAATTTCATTCGCACCAGCACCACCACCTTCTTTTCCCAGCGATTTATCGTTTGCGTTAATTGTAACAATTGCGCCTCAAAATTCCACATTGTTTTTCCTGCAGTTTTTACTCAGATAACTTTTCCAACCCGCTAATACAGTTCAATTTCTTAATTCCTAGACATTGATATGCTATACTGAAAAAATTATAATTGTCTTGTTGTAAACGTTTTATTCCTAAACAGCAAAGAAATTGTATGTCAGATCTACAGTCATCAATTGTGTAACACCCTTTCCACCGAGCCGAGGGTTAAGATATTCGCGAGCTTATTTCGGCCGAGAATTTTTATTGCGGCTCGTGATCAGGGGCGTCGTAAACCGCGGACACGTATCGGTCTGGTGCGTGGAAGGATCATCGACGCCACGGGTGGTCCTCCGATCGCGTTTCACGAATGCCTCACGCGTACCCGGTTTATGGACGCGTGTGCGCGCGAGCTGTCGCGTAACTAAATTTCGCCTTGAGGATTTTAGAAGTCCTCCCTCCCCCGGCCAAGCCTCTAGGCACGCAGTCGACTGCGTTACACTCCCTACGCATGCACGGTGGACGGTTCGTGAGTTGTTTAACAATGCCGCAATTAGGTTGACGAATTGTGACAGGCATTCGCAAGTAATAAACACACAAGTCCCACCCCGATCAGCCCGGTGGTCCGCGCGACTCACGCAGTCGCGGGGAGGCCACGCTTCACTCGCGGAAACGTTAGGTGGTGGGTTGAAGGAAACCGAAAATTTCAATTTGTATGCAAATAGATTCGTGCTGCTGGCCGTGTCGGACCCGTGGAAATCGCGACAGCGAACTGCCATCGTGTGCGCGCCAGTCGACCTGAAAATTTAACAACCTCTGAAATTTCGTCCCGCACGCTTACTTATGCATTTTTCAAACTAATCGCTGTCTATAGTCCACCGACGTGTCGGTTCCGCGCAAACGCTGTCGTGGTGTATACGTTTAAAAATTCTTTTTTTTTGGGGGATTTTTCTTTTCAGGAACAGCACTTTGAGACTAATTCTACTGATGCTTCATATACTAAATTTGGGAATGGGTCTTCAAAAATGCTAATAATTGTTATCTCTTTGTTAAACATTTCTATTAATATAGTGATCTTAAATCAATAAAAGAATGTTAGTCAAATTTCATTTGGAAGTAATACTTCTCTTAAAACACTTCAAATCGCAAACCAAATATACCCCATAAAGGGTGACGTGTTACCTTCACTTTAACACAAAAAGCGTAATCCGTGTTGATAATTTTCATTCATGAACTCGCAGTGGAATAACCATCGTATCTCGTGCAACAACTTAATAAGAAGGTCATGTCAGCCATTTCCCGCCTTTGCTTCTGTACTTCCCGCGGTACCGAAAAAAATGGTCCATTTTTTACCGACAATGTTCACCAGTTCGTCGAGAGATGGTGCCGTTGTCGGAACCGTTCGCCACGCCACCTCTGTCGACTCGGCGGAAGTTTGTCGCGAGGGTACCACGTGCGCGCGCCCCCACCAGACGGCGTGAGAGCGGGGACTCCCCCCGTTGTTGGTGTGCGCGGTCGAGCTCGCTGGTGAAAAGGTAGTGGGGAACGGACACCCATGGCATGCCTGCAACGGCGCAGAATCCCATCGATCATTCGTGGCCGTTTCCCCGTGTTTCACGCCGCCGTGTGTTGCACCGTGTAGAGGAGAGGAGTCGACCACCGTTGCCCTCCCTCTTCAACCTCCACTCTGCCCCTGACACGTCCACCCATCTCACCCCACCCCCGCGCGAATTCCCCCTACCCACACGACGTGCTGAGTCCGTGACGGTTCGGCGGGCAATGCCGACCAACCATCACGAGGCCTTACCTTCCCTATTATATTTATGTGGCGGCTCGCGGTCGGGAAGGTTTATGCGGTGTCTCCAGTCTGTCTCGTGGTCACTCTTCTTTTTTTCCCTCTCCCCCTCCTCGTCTTCCTCTCTCCTCTTTTCCTTCTTTCCACGCGTCCGACGTTTCAGTGTGCCATCAATGTTTATCGCTACGCTTCACTGTCAATGAGATCATTCGGTCTCTGTACACGCTCCTGTCAGTCCTCGGATCCACCTGACGTTGCTCGTGAATTGCACCAATAATCGTGTATATCATAAATCGTTCTTTTGTTTAAAAATTACTTGTGAATGTTATCCGCTCCGAACGGAGTGAAAACTCCGATGAAACGTCGACACGGAGTTCTGTATTGGTGTTTTATTATCATCTGGTGATTATCGGTTACGGGAGTCGAGGGAACTGTTTCGTTTTTTTTTTTTTTTTTGTTATTGTTGAGGTGTCGATACGGTTCTCTGACAGTGATTTTCGAACTGCACGGATAATACATTCGTATCCAGTGTGTGACGTGTGTGAGGCCCGGTACCATGTTCGCCAGTTCGAGGCAAGCACCACGTGCACAGTGGACCCAGTAAGTGCGAAGCGGGTGGTTGAACATTGGGCCAATGAGAATGTAAGGATGCTGTGCCGCGCTCCGGATACCGACGACGTTCACTTGTCCGTAACGTGACCTTACCTTGCGCGCAGTTTGGCGGATTCTGCTCCATTCAGCCGGTAACTCTCATCGCTTATTGACTTCGTACGGGACACTTCACTGGTGCGCTTCGTTTCGCTTCTTTCTGCGTGTTTCCGGAGAACTGCATAGTTATCGTTTGTTGGGGATAAAAAAAATGTATCTAGAAATTTTTCAGACAGTGAACTTTATGTACAGTGTATTGAAAGGGTGTTATCAAGAAAAGTATAAATCCGTGAGAATATTAGATAAAATAGTTCAGTCGACATTAACAGAGGTAGTCGGAAAAAATTGTAACTCGTTAGCCTTTAGGGGACGGGCAGGTTTTTTTAGGACATTTTATATTTTTTAGATAGAGCTTCTATACATTTGTTATGATATACCAGGAATAATAGGTGACCTATTTGGGGCTTAAAAATTGGTTTCCTGTTTTCTATAGGTATTAAAGTTGAATGAGAATATCAGTTCACTTCTGTAGGCTCAGCAAATGGAAATGTAATTCTAGAAAGTATTAAAAAGACCGATGAATTAAATAGGTAAGTCATGTCATTTGTGGTACAACCAAGTGGGGGTAATTCTACGTGAAAAAATATGTCAATAATATAGAATAAAATTTTTCATTTGAGACTTTGTTTTTGAGAAAATCGTCTTTACAAATCTGTTGGATACGCGTGCAATTGAATATAACTTGGCTAGCCCGCGTCTGTTCATTGCACTCCGTTTCTACTTACCGTGTCAAACACACGCGTTTCAGATTAATCTTCAATGTCGATTTTCTCAAAAACGAAGTCTCAAATGAAAAAATTTTATTCTATATTTTCGACTCGTTTTTTCACGTAGAATCATCCCTAACCAATTCTACCACCATTTACACGATATCCCGTACATCCAAATGAATTTAAATCCTTTGCTCGTAAAATTTTGCTAGTTCCTAGTGCGTAACGTCGAGAAAAAGCAAAGGTACACGAACTCTGTAATAGAATCCCCAACAAAAAGAACGCGAAACAGGTCTCGGGACCTGTCATTTCGTTGGACGGTGTATTCACCGCCATTCCCGTCGTAGTATACCTACTCTTTCGTAGACACACGCGTATACAGGTGCTCCAGCACAGGAGTGCGCTTGTAAGCAACATGTACGCGCGCACGTAAACGCAGAGGAGCTCGTAAATCAGTCAGTTACCTATATATGCGCATATTATAACGTACGCAACGTAACGGTATGTAATTTATTGTTTCAGGTAAGTGACATCGCACCGCCCCAGGCCTCACGGAGAGAGAGAGCACACACGTGTGTGTGCGCGCATCTTCCTTTCCCGGCGTAATGTAAGCAACCCACCACTGTATACCTATTACGAGCGATGTCAGACGTATGAGCGCACGGTAGACGGCCGTGGCTCGTCCAGGGAAACAATAAACGGGGCTAGGAACCGCTGAGGTGGCCTCAGCCGGTGGAGCGCCACGTAGTACCGATCTGCGACCCGTTTCCTGCCTTTTTTTTTGTTTACAAAATTTCACTCCACCGCCGGGAATTTATTGTCCGCCGCGGGGCACACAATGAACGGAGATTTTATCGGTGGATTCGATACACGCGACAACGGTTGCGAGCTCGGTTCACGCTGTATACCCGCGCCGCGACGGCTCCTCTTCGCCTACAAGCGTGGCCAGGCCCTACCGCCTCGAACGGGGACAATTTTTACGCCGCGCGGAAGTTGATTACGCGCTTAATGGGCGTACGCGAAGGACGCTGATACTTTATTTACGGGGTGCTGAGTACGGTCTGCGTCCATAAATCGTGGTTGCGTACTCCAAATACAGAGTACGTGATCATAAACTGGAACATTTCGACCGGTAGAGGTGCAAGGTGTGTTCGGGGATACATGATGAAACTATGATCAACGGTCGAGAAGGATACGGTATTTTCTATTATAGATCCAGAGGATATGGTATTCTAGCGTTAGGATGTCTTTTTCACAATGGATTCGGATGAATTATAGAGGAAACGGATCTCTATAGTCAACGGTTTCGCGTAAAGTGTCCCCTCCCGTTGGTAATTAGTCAGCCCCGGGCGCTATGAAAAGAGACCTTCCTGGGGGACAGGTTCCTAATTTTATAACCGTGCCCGGGTGGTGTCCTCGACGCGCCACCCGACAGACCCGCCGCACGCCGTGTCGGTTCGAGGCAGCTGTCGATACAAAATCCGGTTTTATAGCGATTTCGATTACCTACACCTCCGGTTACTCCCGATACTCTCACCGCGATAAGCGGGACCATAAAGGCGAGCACCTGTAATACAATATATTACCGTAATGGTGTGTGCTCCGGCCTGGAGTAAGATAAAGGACCGTTGGGTTACGGTCGGTACAGGTGTAAACGGGCCTAAACGAGGCGCGGTTATTAGCGGGCACCGCGGGAGGGTGGGAGAACAAGAAAATAATAACCTAAAGATGGATGAAAGTGAAAGGACCAGGGGGCCGTGGCAGAGAGAGAGAGAGAGAGAGAGAGAGAGAGAAGAATAGAGAGAGGTTCTACGGGGGAGCGCTGAGAAATCCTCGTCAACGACGTAGCCGAGATAGGCCACACACCGGCGGCTTGTAAAACACGCGGCGAGATTAAATGCTTCATTAATGTGATTAAAGTAAAAAGCTGCCTGAGTAATGAACCGCGCTGAATCATCCGGCAGTCCTTCGATCTCTCTGACGCGGCGCAGGGGCCATACAGTTGGCACTACTGCGTTTGAGGTTATGAACGGTGCGATACTTGCTGGATCTATCGAAATATCCTCCTTGAGTTCATCGAACTGATGCAGCCAATTTTAATTCCATTAGAAAACAAAAATAATATAAAAGTAAAAATGTGTAGTCATCGTGAAAAAAAGTGATCGTCAGTTTTCTTTTAAGTCCGTCGTATTAAAATCCCCTGATAACCAGTAGTATGCAAGTTGTTGATAACAGATCTTGCATCAAACTTGCAACGACGTTAAGTACGTAACATTGTACCAGGCATTGGACAAAATTTGACTCTGCAGGTTCGGCTGACTGGGTCTCTAAAAGACTTTCAAACAGAGATACAATAGAACAGTGATTCGTAAAAAAAAAATTGTAGTACAATAGGAACAAGGAGAATAAAATCATCAGTTGGCACACATTATGACGTCAGTTTGGCCCCAGTCGTGGTCTAGGCGGTCGAGATCCGACGCGGCGATAGATTTTGTAAATACTCCGCCGGTAATCCAGCATGGTCAAATCGATTTCACATGGCGGCTCGGGTCTGGAAGGTTCCTGGACCCGCTTAGAGGTAAGGCAAGGGCGAGGCGGCTCTGAACGCGGCGGATATCCCGGGATTTTTTTAAACCCTCAAAGAAGCGGCTATCCGCCGTCAGTGGGGGGGGGGGAGAATAAAAGTCGCGGGGCATTCACAATTGGTAATGCCGATAGAGCTGCCATCGTCTTGCCATACAAACGTCCTCCCCGGCTACATGCACCGGCCTTTCTTCGCTAAACACAACGACCGTTGTGCATCTCTTCGGCACGCGCATCAGAAATGTCCACGGAGTGACCATACGATACTTTGTTCGGTGCGCGTTCTCCACTGAAAACTGTTCGCTTGAGACCTCAGGAAGGCCCTCGGTTCCCTTTTTCGGTGCACGTTCATTGTTCCAGAAATTTTTCCGTCCCGCAGGCGACCACGAGCTTGAGATGAATAGGTCGACTGGTAAATTGAGTAATATAATCGAACGAACACGGACGTAAGACTTGGTGATTCGTTGCCATCAAGGTCGGTTGGCGGGAGGATATGCCCTTTCCAGAAGTAGATAATTTGCATCTTTCTTTGTTCTTTGATGTCTCCTTCTCTCACGAAATTTCGTAGACGAGACAGTCGAGATGGAAAGAGTCGTCGCAAGATCATCGATCGTTGACGCACAAAACCTCCGAGATTATTATTTGGCATCGTTGCTGTGTGTTATTTCGCTGAATCTGTGCCAGTTGCAACGCGGCGACTTCGACGCGCGTAAAGGTTAAGTGTCCTGATATCATGTATTAAAATGCGCCGCTTATCGTTCTATTCCCGAGTTGTTTGCATATTTCACGACCAACGTTACCGCGGTATCGTTGGAAACTGTTATTTACGAGGACAGAAAATTCCGGTTATGAGGTTTCACGTCAACGTCAATTAAGGATCGAAGAAATTTTGCTGGGTTGACAGTCTTTTGCTATAAATTAATGCACGTGTCGTACTAAACGATCGATGTTTCCTAGCACAAATGAAATAGAAACGATGGATTATCCCCACAATATTGTTTACGACCACTGTATCAAACATAGGCAATCGGATGAGCCAAGAAACTATGCTGCCCAACTATAATACCTCCTATTTAAATTAACAATTTCTACTTTCTGAAATTTAGTAGACCGTATCGAAAGCACATTGCTTCATCATACATCCTTAAAGGGCATCCTACTTAGCGTCTTTGTCCTTCCAACACCAAAAGCAGCGGAACGCACCTTCTCACAGATTATTTGCATAAAGGTTGTAATTTCCTTCGAAGTGGCCTCGAACATCCAATTAGTTCTATCCTCCCGCTCCAAAGCAGTCGGTTACACGACCACAAGTGAAAAGGGGACTCCTTTCTAAACCCATCCACGAAGACCCAGATGAAGCGCGACCAGCACGCGACTCAGGATTCTGTGGACGGCTGGACGGACGGACGGACAATCCCTGGGGTTTCATAAGCCGTCAATTGGTCGTGGTTAAACGCGTCAGCCGTGACGCCTCGTCGCGGGCCCGTCGTCGTTCAGGCTGGTATACGTATACACGGGGAAACGTCAGGTCGTTACAGCGGAAGATACGAGGATCTTTGACGGGGCGGTCGGTCGGGCCGACGTACAAGGTGCTGTTGCTTGACGCAAAGTGCAAGAAGATGCGATCGACGATTATGCACTTACGGTGTTACCGTATATAAACGGGGCCCGTATAAGCACCTCCGTCTGGGTATATGCACACACCGGCGTACATATAACGCGGACCATGCCACGAGAGCAATGTATCTTCCCCCGTGACATTGGGGCCCGCCACTAATCGCGCGACAATCTTCGCCGCGGCCGCGGAGAGAAGGATGGAACTGCGGCGAACGGGGACGAAGAGGACGGAGGAACCGACGGCGGCGGCGGGCTGCGCGAGTATGTATGTTAACTTCTGCCGCCGCGCCGAGAGGCGACCGCTTCGAGGCGGATAGATACACGCGGCAATGGGAGAAATTGGGATTCAAATGGGAGACGGGGTAAGGGAATTAACACCTTGCTTGTATACTGGGTGTTCGGATAAAGGGTATTTGACCAGAGATGGGCAAACTCATTATCTAGATAAAAAGTTTCGAATAACGAATAAAAGATAAAAAAAGGTATTTCGTTATTTTTAATTGTTTAAACGTGGAAATTTCAATTTTTATAATAAAATAATACTTCTTTATGAATGAATCGACATTTGTCGAACAATTATTTAATCTCATTAATTGATTAAAGCTCAGAACGACACCCTTAGATACTACTGCTTTGCACGAATAAAATTGTGCCCAACTTTGTTTAACCCTTTCGATCGCAAGGGTTGCACCGGTGCAATACTCATTCTAAATGTGTGTCAAATTTTGTCGTCAATTAATGTCTAATTCAGTAAGTTCAAATATGCTCCCCAAAAATCAATTTAAAAAAATTAAAAAATAGGTCTGTTTAATATCGATATTTTCGAGTTAAAAGTAATAAGATGCAACGTATATATCGGTCTTATAATTTTAAAATAACGATTTAAAGTTCTGAGCGTTAAAAGGTTAATCAACGTAGGTCTTACGTCATCATTATTCGAATAGTCTCGCTGCTAAGTGATAATGACAGTAATAGGGTAATTTAAAGGTACACAGTTGTAATTTCTGAGATTCATAATGATTACTGCATCCACTTATCGAAAATCCACAAGAGTCTCCTGCACACATACATCTTACTCTCTCCAACGGTACCCAAAATATAGTTTCCTAAACAGCGCAAGAATTAAATCTCAATTTAAAATCACGAACCAAGGAAGTACAATCAAAGCCAATATAAGGAACATACGCAAAATGGCGTCGTTTATACTCCCGGAAGAAGCGGAAGCGTGTAACAATCGCCGAGCGTAGAACAGTAAATATTACGAGAGGAAGTAAAGGAGAGCGTATCACGGGTCGAGCGAGTATTACTTAAATTGAGGAAGACCGAGTAGGAAGAAGGATGTCGAGAAGAGGGGCAACGAGGTAGAAAAAAAAACCGTACAGGTGGGAGCAGGGAGGAGGAAGATAACCGGCTGAGCGAATCGAAAAGAGCAACGCCGGAGTTGTAAAGCTGGAAACTACGGGGCGAAGGACGAGGAGGAAGAAGAAGAAGAGAAGGAGAAGGAAAGGAGGCGCTGGTACCGACGCGAGACCGAACTGTTCGCAGCCCCTGGCGATATCTTGTGAGTCCCGCGAACGAACGACAATCGTATAATTAGGTGTCCCGGCGGATGCTACACAATATCTGGAGGGACGACACATTGCCGGTGCACCTAGCCAGCCCGTTCCATATGCCCTGGTTCTACGGAACGCCGCGGTGACAGCCATGATTGCGAGAGGTTCGCGGCTATCGTCCAGGAATCGGAGTGTCCGGGCGGAGTAATCGATGCTGGAATGCGGGCTGGAATGCTCGAACTGGTCGACGAACGGGATCACCCGGATGCTGGGCCGTCGCGTCGATTTTAACCGTGAACGAAGAGCCTAAAAATAAGGGCTTTTTCGCGTGACAAACGTGTGCGGCATAACAACAGCGCTCGATACGGTTACGCGTCCGTTTTCGACCGATTTTTTTCGTACCACAAGCATTGATCGTAACGATTTTCCGGGCATCTCGAGGACGGATAGATGGTCAAGCCCTCCCCCCCCCCCATGTACAAACGGAGCGCGTGTTGTAGGGTGAAATTGAATATTCACGTTGCGTGCGGAAGGCGCAGCCTTTACAGACTGCGGCCACACGGACCGTCTGAAAATACATTCGCAGCCCCGTTAGATCGCGTTCGGTGTAATTTTTCTACACGCCGCGGCGATACCGATCGCCTGGACAGTTCACCAGGAACGTGGTCTAAAATGGTACAGTCATTCCTCGATGAATGCGAGACGAACAACGATGTTATTCCCACCGGTTCTCCCCCTGGAATCAATCGAAACAGAGTAAACAGAAGCTAAACAGAGGCTTCGGATAAAAAACAAATCTATGAAGGGTTGAAACCTTTTTTCATTCTTGCCATGAATGCTCCGAGACAGACTCGAGTATATCGCACTCATCGAGATATTACTGTATTCATAAACGCTTCTCGCGAACCGTGTCGATGAGGAAAAAGGGAAAGGTGGCCGGCGTGGCGTAGCCGGAGCTACGGAATGGACGGGATCGGGGAATGGCGAACAAAGCCAGTTCGCGGCTAACCCCCAACGCCTCTCGGGCAACGGGGCGGGACAGGAGACATTGTTTTTCTGTGTTGGGCGGTTGCAGATAGGACAATTACATTGTTGTAGGTACCCGTGAAGATAGTTCAGTAGGTTGAATCCAGCGAGGTTATCGTTAATTACACGATACGGGTATAGTGCGTGGGGCCTGTTATTACGGTGTCGCATGAATTCTCACAGTAAATTTTTCGCTGGTTCGAAAGGGTAGGATCTTCTTCGGTGTAATAATCGATCCGCACCGAAGCTAGTTGGAAAAGATTTTGCTGCGATACGGAGCCCCGCCGCAGGATATTTTATTTATTTAATTTAAAAGTGTAACTCAATAATTGGAGTGACATAATAATTTGTTTATTGAACAGAGAACGTTGAATTAAAACGTACTATTAACTAAATACTTAAAACTAACTAAGACCAATGAATTATAATTTAAAAAATGATATTAAATAGTCCCAGGAATTAATGATAATTCGTAATTTCATTAACAAGATCAAGCCCATTTCGGAGGTTCGATGCCACGGAGACCTTGAGCTCGGTGGCAGCATGGCGCGGGGAGGAAGCGTATCACCCGGTTCGCCTGGACAGAAATTTATCTTGCGCCGTCGAAAAGTAATTAGCAACACCGCGAATGTATTTATACGGGCCCGAGTGAAACTCAAGCGTGGCCGGACCACGACCGTATTAATGCCGATAAAAAATTGCGGAAGCCAGCAGCTGCAGTGGCGCTCTCTATCGAGCAGAATGCTCAGATACGGATCTATCGAACGCGCCTATGCCGCTATGTGGACTTGCACGCGGCAAGCAAACCCGTAATTTATTTCCCGGCTGCCGCCTACCTTCCGACTCCAATATAATCATTATAATTATTGTCTCCCCTTCAAATCGAGCTCGATAATCATCGCCTGTATTTGTTACACAGGGCTTGCATTAGCCTGGGCGCATTCGTACGGCCGGTGTCTATTTCTTCGAACCGCAATTCCATCGTTCTACCGACCGCCTTCCATTGTCTAGGATTCTAACTTCCTTCGAATATTTTTCCCGTTGTTGGAAACACGGCGATAATATGTGCGTACTTTATTTGTCACCGACTGATACGGAAATCTCTCGAAAATTTGTTTCGTTTCATATAAAATACTCAAATAGGAATTAGGGGTAGCATATGGTGGTTCGATATTTCTGTGTCATTACATATTTTATATTTCAGACATTGAAATTGGATAGTCACATTTTAAACTCGAAATGCATGGTCTGAAACTTCAAACTTTAACCAGCATATATGTACAAACTTTCGAATTTCAACGTTCATATTTAACATTTCAAATTCCAATGGTCCGATTTGAAATTTTATACTAGATTACGCTTTGCAGAAAATTTTGAACAGCAACGATCCTCCGTGAAATTTGAAATGTTCACATTTGTAATTTAGTATTCCAATTTAAATTTCAAACCCCAAAATCCTCGTTTCAGAATTCTCTATTTTACCATTACTTGCACTGTTGAAAGCCACAAGTTAAGGTCCAAAAACATTCCTATACCGAAATTGTTGTGTTCTACCGATTATCTTTCAATCTTCTCCACGCGAACGGCGTCGGCACCAGTAATTTTCTCTCGAAAATCGTCGTTCCACATCGAAAAAAAGATCGAAAACCTGTCGCGAAATCCACGATCGGCGATTTATCGCCCGTTTTTCGCCCGCGTTCGCGATAAACTCGCGGCGTCGAACGACCCCGTTGGTATCGCGTTCGTCGGTCGAAACGGGGCAGCAGCCACGACATTATAAATTGCGACGATCCATTCGCCGTGTTAATTTGTCCGCTTTTCAATTAGCGACCGGAGCGAGTTCGGCGGCGGCGGCGGTGAATAAATTGAACGGCGGCGACGCCGGTCGCGAGCCTGTTCGTGACTTTCTAAATTCGCCACACGTGTGTACACACGCCTCCTCTGTGTGTGCATACAGAACGTTTGGTCCCCTTCGAGCGGGCCGTTTGCAGCGACGTCACGACGGCACCTTGGTGTTCGGTGTTTTCACCGAGACAGGTGAACGAAAGGCGTTTCTAACGACTTGGAGACCTTCCAGAATTTTTCTTCCCAACTCGATTGTATCTACCGGTCTGGAGAGCCGTTCTATTGCGGCACGGGGTGAAGGAGAAAGTTTCGATTTGTCGAAACTCTTTTGCATCAAACCCCTGTCCCTGCCATAGCATCCCGATCGATGCGGAATGTTCGTGCGACGATGTTTGCAACGGATGTTTTGCTTTACGCTGCCGTTACGTGTTAACTGTCACGATACGACTTTCATGTGCTTTGTACCGAGGCGATGAACATTTTCGGAGTGGAGGACAGACTTGCGACTTTAAAAGTACGGGACCAGGTCTGATAATTCAGGAAAGAGGAGAAATATTGTTCTACAAAGATTTGGTAAAAGTAATATGCTGAAATTGAATGGAAATGAGTTGTGTATAGGAAATCATCGATGAGTGTTGGAAGGGTCCTCGGCACTGAGTGTTCAGACGTCATCCCCACCACTGGGCGCTTGATTGGTTCCACAGGGGACCCTCCAGTGGTTGGGATGACGTCTGAACACTGAATACCGAGGAACCTTCGGAACACTCATCGATGATGTCCAGTATATACTGATTCCATAATGAATAATCAGTTACTGTTCCATTAATCATGAACTCTGGTCCCATACTTTTGACCGATAGTGTAGATCGAAATAGAAAAAAAAAAAAATAATCCACGAAGTGACGAGGATTTCAGAATTCTTTCTATTTTCTATTTGTGACCATAGCGTACACTCTAGACGAATCGAAATCGTTTTCGACGAACAATGGCGTAGACGATGGGCGGAGGGGGTGGACGAGCCTTCGTGATGTGATTCGATGAATTCGCGGTATTGACATACGTGACAGTAATTTCCATGGAATAAAAAAAGAAGGACGGGCGTATAGTCGAGCGTAATATTCCGTCATTCAAAAACGCAGCGCGCCACCACGAAAGGGAACTTCGTGCCGGCCACCTGCGGGTAACCTGGGAGCGTCACGACGCCGCCGTCGCGGCGAGTTACGGCCACAAATCACGCGATTCGTAATTGCCGCTACCGACTACTACGCGATTCCATGCGAGGGATACGGGAGTCGGGGGTGGTCGGGTGGTCCCCCACGTGTGTTGTTCACGTGTGGATGGAAATCCATAAACATCGATTGGCTCTCCCCCGGTTTCGTAGTCCGAAAACGTCGAACACCCACCCCCCGGCGAGGGCTAAAATATTTCCGTGTGGTGTCGTGATCCACCATCATGAAACCCACGCGGAAAAGTTCCTTTGAATTTGCTCGCGCGATGTCCGAATCGGGGCGAGCTAGCCGAGTATCCGTTCACTCGAATGAGAAGCAACGGCTGGCGTTTGGCTTTGAATCCTAGATGACACGAACGGCGGTCGAAACGCCGGAACACGGGACGATGGAAACGTTTAGCGTACTCGAGGGATGATATAGCCATTTGCAGTCCTTCGGGTGGAGCGATTTCAATGTAACTGTTATATCGTAATGCCTTGTGATTCAAGGCTTCCCTTCTGTAGAGTGTATCCTTGGGGCCGCTTGAAATGATTGCGCCTTCGGTATCACATGATAAGTCTTTCGTTTCGAACGTTATAGACATAATAAGGGTATTCTGGTATATTCGAAATTTTACATTTCAACGGTTGTATTCGGAATTTTTTATTTTAAAACGGTTTATATTTCAAACGGTGTCTCACGGTTTTTGACAAACAGCCCTGAATGGACACCGATGATCTAGGTCCTAGTTGAAAGGTTCTTTATTTTTACTTTACTAAGTTAAAATAAACGATAGTTGTATATTTAGCAAAAATCGGTATTCCTTTCTACTCTCCTTCTTCTTCCCACGCGATACATATTCCACTACATAACACCGTTAGCTTCAGTTCTCAACTTAACAAACTCACCAATTATCAAACTAAATCATTCTTTGATCTCAGTTCTCAAATGATCTACATCGAGAATGCATATAAACCTTCATACTTCAATCATGGCTATCACACCTACAGTAGGTAATTCCGGTTTAATAACTCTCATGGTGAACGGGTCAAAACCCATTCTCCTTCGTCAGAACACAATGCAACGTCTAGAAACAACAGTCAAGAATGCCTGAAAAATCGTGATTCTATTGCACCCTACCTGGCGAATATTATATTTTACGGGGGACACACGAGCAATTGGTCTGGTTTCTAGTTCACAGCATCGCGCCGTTTGTTACACGTGACCCCGGATAGCGTGGGGGGAAGGGAGGGGGGTGAGAGTGCAACATTGTACCAACACACTGCAATTTCCGTGGCCATATATTACGCTCGCGTTTCAAGTATTACTCGGTCCTCACCGTCGATCCCGGTAACAACCGACCGTGAGTGGTTAGTTTGATTTGCCTTGCCGAGGCTCGATCGCCCGCTGCCTTTTGTAAGGCTGCCGTAGAGAAAATCACCGGCCCAAATAATAAGCGACCGTGCCACGCACCTTTGCATTACACGTAATGCATTATTTCGTGTTCGTTTAATACACCGTTATCAGTAGCTCGTTCGTGTAGTGACACTGAATTTATATGGTGAAGAACAACGTCCCCCTTTCCTCGCAGAATTTCGGGAACCAGAGGAATGAGGAGAGGAACCAAAATTATACTCTCTGATGAGTATAATTTTGCAAAACAAGCCTCTGCTTGGGAGGTGTGTCTTATTGGAAAGAGGTGTCGGTTGATGCTGGAAGAGTTTCTGAATTTATTATTACGTTTCAAAGTATATGCCATTTTCAAAGTTTTGTTTCATTCGCAGTCTTCATCGCGACAAACTGCTACCATACTGGTGCAAATCCTTGAACTGATAACCTTCTTCACGACATTAACAAAATTTATTATATAGACCGACTAATAATCCGACGACTGCTTTGTAACCCTTTTAATAACCAGCTGAATGTTATTTTTTGTTATCGTCTTGAAAATTGCGCGTGATTTACTGTCAATTGATGGATTGATGGTACCCAAACGCCCAGACCTTGCAAAATTCTCCAGAAGGTGATGATAATGGAAGAAAAATTCGGCAGAAAAACGGTATCCTAAAGTCATTGCATCAGATTATGGTCGTTTCGTAACTAAAAAGATTACTTCTACATCAACGGAAGAAAATTCGCGTCGCACAAAAAATTTGAATTTTATCTCATGTCAGAATCTACGCATATGCGTCCACCTCTCCAGTCCACGTCAGTGTGCACTACATCACGCGCCGGGTCCTGACGTGTTACCATTGTAACCTGCTCGTTCCTGGGGCAATACATTACGCTACGTTCGCGTCCCCAAGTATTAGCCCCAGGTTCCTTGAACACGAGTAGTGGCACCGTGAAGCTTTTGGCCCCTTCTTCCGAGGGCAGTCTAAAAGCTTTCTCCATCGGCAATTACGGATATGCCGGTGGCTACAATGGCCCTGAAATCGAGAAACAGTCGAGAATCGATCTGGGGAACACACCGGCAAACAATAATAGCTACTATGTGGCACGGCCGATCCTCTCAGCTGCAGCATTCCAGGCATTAAGAAGAAATAACAGGGGAGGAAATTGTAGAGACTCGTAAGATCGAAAGTGATACTGAAATCAATTTTTCCTTTTGATCATTGTTTCTTTTGGGATTCCGTTCCCACGGGGTGCTCACGCACTACAATGTTGAGCGTACGCTAAAATCACTTTCAGCCTTTTGCTTCTACTTTGCCCTGATACAAGAATTCAGCAAAATTCTTAAGTGATCATATGTAGTATAACTATCATCCTTGTCCATTTTATCAAACATCATATTTATTCACATAAGCATATCAAGAATAGCATTGAGCCCCGATGCCATGCTACCGATACGATCTTCAACATTACCATTGTCAGCCTTAATCGTGTTTCAGTTCCTCGGACTTACGCGTAACCTTTATTATTCTTGTACTTAGAAATAATTTCCGCCCCATCCATGTCACGGATCAGTATCAACCAGCCACCATATCCTTCGAAACGACTGTTTTGATACGAAGTCTTACGGGTTATCAGCAATATCCGAGTAATTTAAAATTCTTATAGCCTCCTGTGTAACGCAGATGCGTTCTATTCCTTGAAAGCAATTAATTGACCTGTTCTATCGCCATTAACTGGCCATCTGAACGCTATGTGTAAGAAAGAACAAACGGTGTACCTTCGTGGGTCTTCTTCCTATCAGCATGCACGCGAGTCTTCCCGGATAGGGGTACCAGTATGCTTACGTAATTGTTTCGATTCCCTTTATTTTTCGTGATTCTCGAAAACAAGTGGGTGCGTTCCCGGGGAATCGAGCCGGGCGTATGTAGGTGTGCCCGTGCGTTTTCTCGGGCATCCGGCAGGCCAGTATGTGTGTGTGTGTGTGGGTGCGTTGGTGTGTTTCCCGCGCGCGCCCTCGCGCTCCTTCCTCCTTCACCGGGCGCTGCTGCCTGCCATCGTATCAACATCGCACTTCATAATCCTGGCAGTGTTTCTGCGCGTCTCGATCCGTTACCTCAGCTCGATCGGCTCGGTCTCTGTGCCTCGGGTCCGCGCATAGAGCACAGTTTGCAAGCTGGATCATTTTCTAGCACTGTTCTTTAGTGGTCCTTTGACCAATCTAGATGAGTGCACAATAGTTGGAACAACTTTAGCACTCGAAGCAGTTCCAGGCTGGATTATTTACTAGCACTGTTCTTTAGTGGTCCTTTGACCAATCTTGAAGGGTGCACAATAGTTGGAACAACTTTAGTACTCGGAACAGTTCTAGGCTGGATTATAGTTCCTTGGTGTTTCTTCGATCAATCATGGTGAGCAAGTGTAAGAGTTAAAACAACTTATAGCATTGTGGACAGTTTCCAAGCTGGATCATCCGTTAGCACTGTTTCCGTCCTCTAGAGGGTTTCCTCGACCAATCTCAATGGGTGTAGAAGTGAAAGCGTTGGAACAACTGATAGCACATGGACAAATCCAAGATGGAATCTGTTAGCACTGTTTTAGTCCTTTGGCGGTTCCTCAACCAATCTTCATGAGTGTACAAGTGAAAGAAGTCAGACAACTGATCTTTTTGCGCGGGTGAATATATCCTTGTCGAGAATATGAGTTGGTACTTCGAGTGTTGATGTGTCAGTGGTACACGTGATTAAAATCGAGGAATTATAACCGTGTGGCGAACCTTGAATTTTATGTAACTTGTTCGCCAGTGTTCTCATTCGAATTCGGTGCTCTGTGTCTGGGAGTACGTGAGATTATGCGCTGGACGTCGAAATTGGTGTCGCCGAAGCGGTGTGGACGCGATCGGGAGTTCAGGATGAAAGGTACAGGATTGTTTCGCGTTGCAAAAGCTTGCAGATTTCACGAACGGAGGATGGTCGCGCAGGAGTAAAAAGTTCGTTACAATTTGCTCGGGTTGCTCCACGGGGACCAGACCAGAAAAACTGCGAACAAAAGGAAACCCGTCCCTAAAGGCGTTCCGACTCGGGCGGGAGGGCATCAACATAGTTTTGAGGCTCGAGGCCGAGCCGCGTCCAGCGTGCCTTATCTCGAAATAGATCGCGAGAATTCGGTGGACGAGAGGCGAAGACTCTCCGAAGGGTACGGTCGGGTAACGGTGGAATGCGCGACCCCGCTGCAATTTTTCCTAGTTAAATCCATTCCCCTCCGTCGAGATTTCTCCGCGTGTCGGTATATCAAGCAATACGCATTTCTGTCGTGCCAAAGTGAAACGCCATTTCTATCCGTCAGGCATCGAGCCAGCCGTGCACACGGTGAACTCTCTTCGTGCACTTCTTGACCCTGATTCGTTTTTTTTTTCTTCTTTTTATTATCGTGCCTCCTTCGAACGGTTTCTAGGTTCTGGTAATGGCCGACGATAAATCCACCTGACATTTCTAAATCGACTACGTTTCAGTGAAACGAGTCTTCTGATACAGATTCCTCGGGGCACACAATGCCAAGGCACCGAACGAAACCTTCCATGCTGGTTGTAACACGGTCACGGGATTCTTGATCAACGTGTGGGAATATTCTATTTATACCTTGAAGTTTGCTAACTACAGGGTAACTCTAGCTAAAGTGTTGAAGTTAAGGAAGTCAGTAAACGTTCACTTCTTATTTTTTCCCAAATGAAACTTCTCCGTTAGATAGTAGCAATAATCATTTCGATAAACTTCCAGTTTCCACCTCTATTGTGCTCAAGTTTAGTCACCTTAACCACCTAAAACCTGAAAATGTACAAGCAGTTCAGTCTCTAAAAAAGGCTCAGTATCTAATCTCAGCCTGTTTCTGTGAACTAGTGGGTACATAGTAGGATCAGGGGGAGGGTTAAAGGAAGGGTGGGTGGGAGGCTAGACGTAATTTGCCCTCGGGGCCCCGTGGGTGGTTGCTTGATTCTTGGTTCTGCTGTGCAGGATTGGTCGGACGTCTGACAGTTGACGGATGACGAGGCGGCCTTTCATGTTCTCCCCTTTTACGCCCTCGACGTGGCCGTCTGGCCGGCCCGTAGTCCTCGGGTTCGGTTCCTGCCGCGTCCATTATACGCCGCGGGGCAAGCCTGGAACCGGGCGTAACGGGATTATTAACTGAAATAGGCGTATAAGTCATGCGTCTTCGTCTCTGCCCCCTCTTCACTCCTCTTCCTCCGCCCCCTTGCCAGTGAACCCGGTCCTCCACGGCCACGCTTTTACACGGACCGTCCCGTGCGGGCAGCGTGTTAGGTCTCGTGAAATTAGAGAAATTCCGTGGTCGTGGCCGGCGCGAGAATTCTCAGCGATGGCCATAGCGGATAAGCAACGGCACGCAGCCGAGATGCAAATCTCGTTACAACCGCTCGTGGAAACATTAAAAATAATTTCTACGTCTCGGTGGGTTTATTCACTCGACGCGCTATTTCGCCGTGACTCATCTTTCCTTATCCGTGTTTCGATCGTTATTGCTTAGGTACGTACACGCGCACCGACACCGGGTGACTTTTGATGTCGTGAGAAAAGAAAATTGCCTCAACTGCTCGTGGAAACCCCCCGCGCGCGATGGATGACGCGGTGTGTGGCGGAGATACTGCTAGGTTGGGTAATGTGTCCAGGGACTACCGAGATGTCATGGACGTTAAACATGCAGTATTTACACCGATGTACCTAATCTGTGGACTCATCTGTTGTACACTCGATTTCTCACTGGACTCTGGGACGGTAAGGCTAGGGAACTTCGAGGATCAGAACACACGTGTGTCCCAAGGAAAATACAGAAATACTTCGGTTTACCTTCTTTGTAGTCATTGTGGGATGGTGAACTACTATTATTAGATTGGATACTTAATTTTTCTAGCGATGGATAAATTTACTGTTGATGGAAAAAGTATAGTGTAATCAAAAGATGCTGCTAACGTGGGGTCTGAAAGGTCTCGAGGCTAAAATTAAATCAATTCCATGTCAATTTAATAGCTTCCCCGTTTCGATGAATATTCAAATTGCAAGAATAAACACCAACATTTCAAACGCCAATTAAACTCCGTAATTTCGAATCTACATTTCATCATCATTTCGAGGCGCTAAAGCGGAATAATATATGCAACATTGGTACCCGTAGCGCTTATCCAAGAATCTATTTCACGATCACATTATATCGTGTCCACCAGCCATAATGAAGATTAAGTACGAAACGAACTTCATCCCTTTCTACGGAATCACCCAGTATATCGCCACACGGAAGCGTTCTCGTCTCCGAATGTCCGGAGTACACAGGGGATAGGGAATCGTAATTTTTCAATAACTCGTTGTAAGATGGTCGGCTAGGCGGCGTCCGATAAGCTGGTTGTCGGATCGTGGATTTTTCGATGCTTGGGCCGCGATAAAACACCTCTAAGGCGCAATGATGCGGATCTAGAGGAGATGCGCGAAATGTTCAAGCCGCAGAATCCGCGTGCGCGCGCTTCGTGGCGGACGTTAAAGCCGCGCGCGAGCGCTCGTTGCAAGAAAGGTGTACACGCCGGTGTCACGTTTATCTGCCGAGGGATCGGCTGCGCATGCGCGATCGGACGAACCCGCTGCGTGGCGCTCGGTACCGAGTCGAGGATACCTACCGAACCGCGTGTGTGCAACATCGGCAAACCGGTTGAACTTCTCGCGGTTTCCTGCCCGATCTTGTTCGTGTGAAAAGTCAGCGGTTTTCTGCGCCGTTTGAAAATTCGTTTTCTTCAATGACGAAACCCCTCGGCCATCTGTGGATCCCTTTACGCATCGAAGAATTGAAAACCAGCCGGAGGTTCCAAGAGAAAATTACACCTGTCCGTCGATGATTTAGTCGCTTGAAATTTTAGACGATCATTCGGATAACTTCACGCTTGGGGAATATCAATTAGGTGGGCAGATATTAACATATAGATTGCCGTGAATCTGGTTTTCCGCGACTGGCGTATTTTTTCTGTTCGAAGAATGGCGCGAATAATTGAAGGAAATTCGATCTCCCTAGTGATGGCGATATGTTTGAATTGTAGCGATAGTTGGTGTCGACACGTATTAATACCCCATGCACTTGTATATCGGGAATGAAATATCGATATTATCGGTAGCGATACTTGCAATTAAATTGGATGTAATTAAATCTAAAAATGAAAATTAATAATTTATTTGAGGAGATATTTACTAAGGCAGATTCGCAGGTATGGAAAAGAAATCGACCAATCGAGAACTTTATGGGAAGCTCGCGATTAGTCAATTTTCCTTACGACCTATTACCGTATCGAACTTTCGACAATTAAGGGTTAAGTATCGATGCTGGAAATATATCTTCATATTAAATATCGATAGGAAATATCGCTCCTTGAATTGAAAAGTATTGATATTCGAAATATCGATACTGTATCGCCCATCACTATACCATCCTCCCGTCACCTTTCCCGTGAATCACAAATGGCCGCATTTGTAAGCGGTTTGTTGCCTCCCTACATAATTTTCCTCCCGTAATGTCGATGTAAGAAACGTTAAGCACGCTAAACACGTTCCGTGAATTCTAAGATGTAAACAGGAACAACCGACGTAAATGAGAGGTAAATTAATTCAAGTTACCCGCGATCGGCGTGTACTTTTTTCCGGTGGGATCGCCTAACGTGGTTGAACCGCTAATTAAGATTATTCCACGTGTTTATCGCGCCGCTCGGTAAGCGGCGGTGTCGACCTCTCATTGTGTAGTTTCGGTGGAAGTTCGTGATGCGTGAGAAAACGGACACGAACCGGCATCCCGGTTCGTGGCGCGATTAAATCTCGCCTTTTCTACGTTACGTATATCGTTGTACTTGTAAAAACGGTTATGTGGGCTAATTGGTCGTCGTTGATCTTTCTTTTTCTTTCCACCTCCCTCTTCCCCCTCTTCTTCGTCTTCTTCTTCTTCTTCTTCTTCTTCTCCGTGGCCTCTCCCGCCTTCTTTCTTCCCCTCTTCCTCGGTCCCCCTCCGCCATCGTGTAATCCTTTTTCGTCGTCACATCACAATTTCCTCCCGCCTCGACCTCTAGATGAGTTACAGCATCCATGAAGAGTATTACTACCTGTCGAACCCGACTCGTATACTCTCGACCCGGCCTATCATTTATCATCTCATTTTATAGTCAACCGATCGTGCGGCTCGCTGTATAGCCTGTAGCATTTACGCCAGTGTATACCTACCAATAATCCTCTGAAACGTATACACCCCCTAGGGAAGCATCGAATCTAGCCGTCAGAAATTTCAAACGTATCGTAACAAAAACTACAGTGGTTACGTGGGAATATGTCATAGTTCTTTACCATATACCGTATGTTTATAATGCCCTTATTTTCGCTGTAGTTCAGAGTTGTATACCGAACGTATTTCATACATCTGTTAGTCCTTCGTATAGAAATTACAGTGTACCGAATAAAATATTCGAAAAATAATGCGACGTGCGACGACGTCCGTAGCCAAAACAAACGACAACAGCCGAACGTGGCAGGATTCACGAAAGAGGAATACCTAATCCATCGGTAGGCGATCAGAAATTGGTCAACGCGTTTAAGTTACCATTTCAATGCAGGACGAGTTAGAGGATGCTCGCGGTGGATCATCTTAATCGTTATTCAATCGATGCCCCGGACATTCCCTGTGTAGCGATGGAAGGAGGGGAGGTGAGCTCCTTGACGCAAAATCGGCGTGCCTTCACGCGCGTGCGCTCTATTCGACCCGATCTCTAATAATATACTTTAACACCTCTCGCGCTGCCTTCTCGGCCTGGCAGACCACCCAAATGATCGTGCGTGGCGGAACGATTTGGCTTCGCCAACGGTGGGCCCTGATTGGTATTACAGGAACAGCGGAGCGTAAACGCGCAAACAAACAGTAGGTCGAGCGACGTGATTGATAAGCAGAGCCACACGCGGCCATTCGACGAACAAATACGATCGTCGGACTGGCGACAGGACCGCCCGCGGACTGCATTCGCGTCGGGAACTAGTACGAATGGAACCGCAATTTTCCCCTAGAGAGGGAGGGTTACACCTCTGGGGACCTTTTGATAAACCAGGGGCCGATTAAAGTGCAATGGAAAAACGTGGTTACAATGTTGATAACGGCCGGACAGTAATTATGCTGTATGGGGTGGATGGAGGAAAAAATAACGATATGCGTGTGTACAATTGCTGGGCAGCCAGCTACTGGCACGAGCAAGTACTGCCGCAGAAAAGGCGGCAAGACCGCCCGCTGTGCTCCACCACGCATAATACACACAGGGAACAAGAAAGGTCGCGCTTTTCGCATTCTGTATCTCGCTGGGAATTCTACACAAGACAGCGTGTTCTACTACTGGGATACACTCGCGATCCACTGATTTATCGTCGTCGTGAGAATTTCAGAGATGCATTAAGACATCTTTTTGCGTGGCGTAACGAGAATCGTTGTTGCTTAAATCAATTTATTCTTTGTCTTTTTGTCACGAGTAAATATCCCTGTTTGTCTGATACAATATATAATTGTGGATTGGCCGTGGAAATCGATTAATTGGAATATTTTGTATGTTCCTTTATATCGAATCATTTTTTCTAATGATGTGTCATTGGGACTTCTTATGGAACTATTATTACAGATTTACAGCCACGTCAATCGAGGGTGAATTCGTGTCGCTTCGAGACGCGAACTCGATCAGATCGCGAGAAGTAGACCCTGGAAAGTTCTGACCGACTCAATTTCGAAATCGTAGTCACGGTAAAGTTCGTGAAACTTTTACCTAACGTTTCGTGAGGCCCCCCCTTTTCTCGAGCCGTAACCTTAATTAACATCCCGTACTAAACGTATGCACAATTTGTCCGATATTCGATGTAAATAACCGAACGTGGCGGCCGGCGAGACTGGGGCGAACGGTTATTTGCATACATGAATATTGGGACACCGATATCGGATTAAGTGACAACTATCTCAGATAATTGCCTGGAAAAAGATCCGATAGGGGAACGGCGGGTGCGACGCGGTTCGTTTAACCGCGATATTACTTCCGCAAAAAGAACCGGTTATCGGGAATTATCGTGTTAGTTTGACAATATTATTTTTGTTTGCTTCTATAATCGAGATTTCGTCGTGACCGTGTCCATTATGTAAATTAAATTGTCGCGAGATAGTTGGGTGTTTACACCACGGGACCAAAAAGGTGCCGCGGTAGCGACAGTTGGTAGTTCGTACGACGGTCACGTGGTTTTCTGTGTTTCCCCGTGAATTTCCCTCTCAATTTCCCGCCAAACGCCGCGAAGCCACCTATCGAAGCCGGAAGGAACCCCGTGGAAGCGGATGTTCCGGAAAAGCACGAGAGATGGCGTACGGTGTCATTCGAGGGTCGTAACTCTGGGGAACCACCGGCTGTTTCTGTGCTGCCACCTTCCGTGGCCCGCGTAAAACGACGACGTTACTGACCTGCGCGTGTCCGCGTACCATCATAACACACAGAGGCCGAGGAGAACGCCATGCTGCCGGAAGATTTATGGGCCGTATCGTGGCGCGGCATCTAAACGATCATTTGCTGTTAAACGTTAAACGGCTTATAAAAACGAGCCTGCATAATAGAGTAAATATAGACTCCATGTTCGGACCCGGTGAATTTATAGATCCACTTAAGACGATCTCGTATCGACGGCGCTGACCGGTAACCTCTTAACCCTGACCAGGAACCGACGGGGTTCTCAGGCGGCGTGGCTTTTTACAAAACAAACCGCCGATTAATTGCAGAATTCTTCGGAGTTTGAAAATTAAAATTCCTGTATCGAGTTATTTTACCATCGTAGCAGAATATTTTTAATTTATTTCTAGTTAGTTAGTTAGTTAGTTAGTATCACGTTTCTCCCGGGAGAGGGGAAGTGCGATTAATTTATTTCTAGCTGTTATATTGTAATAGATCTTGATCTTAATTTCATTGTAATCTCTGCTAACATGCATTGTTAATAATACGATCCTTTAACATAGAGTTTTCATACATTTCTAATTATTATAATAATAAATTTATATCGTAGTTATTGGACGCTATTCCTAGATTTAGGTCTTCTATAAAATTATTAATCATGAAAGTATTAAGTAACGAAATTTAATTAACATCTAAAGTAATTTATCTATTATAGCCAATAAAAGTCAGTCGTTTTTCAAAATTTCAACGGTCATCGATTATCTAACGAAAGTTTAACAAGATCCTTACGGCAACACTGGCGTGCCCGCAGAGAACACGTTACCGTAACATCGATTATTGGCTACTTTTGACGTAAGGTCAATACTTGAGAAGCGTCGAGCAAACAGCCCAGGCACGATTAAATATTCCGACGTCTCGATCGTCCCGCTCGTATATTAGGCGCGTGTTTAGAAACGGCAATCGGGCACCTCCTATGAAGAACAATAATTTATTAAACGGATACGTCATCGCCTGGTTGCGATAGTCGCGGCAGCGACGGCGGCGATTCTCTCATTGAGAGTCGGAGGAGTGAATCGCGGCATTTGAATAACAAACGGTATGCAAATTCATTTGCCCTGCAGTCGTTTTAGTCCTTCGTGCGAATTTATCTCCCGCAGGATCCGAAAATATACCGTGTCCATTTTCGAAACGGAACCGCGATGGCCACACCACTCCAGGTGATATGTATACTACGTTCACACGACACAATGACCCTAAAGATCATTTAGCTCGCAGGAAATTTCATCGAAAATATGTGAATTGAAATTTCCGAGAAACGATTAATCGGTATTTTATTGGCCCGTAAATTCCACGAATAATCTTCGCGAGGGGAAACGCTCGAAAAATAAAATGTCTCGATACATATATTCCCTATTTAACAGACTACTCTTACCTCCATTAAGATTCCGTCATAAATGTTTATAAATCACCTTAAAGAAGTAATTATACAGAAGTTCGATTAACGAGTAGCCGCGCGTGTCCAACCGAATATCCCGAGACGGAAATCGCGAAGATTTATCGAAAATTCATCGGGGCTCATTGGTACCGGCGACGCGACGGTGTAACAACAATACGGAATAAATTACCATATAAATCGGCTCCTCCGTTACACCGTGACTTCCTTGTAGAAATCGGGCCGGCCGTTCTACTCTTCGTTAATCCGGCCGGTGCTACTCAGAAATACCATCGGCAGGGAAACCTCTTAATGTTCTATTCTTACATCGCGCCCAGCACCAGCAGCATCTCCGGGCCCGGAGGAGAGAGACAGAGAGCCTTGATAGCCTGCCTCCAAGAAGATTTTAATTAAGCCCGCCCTTCCAATGTTTCGTCTGATTGGATGAGCTAATCCCGTTCGTAGAAAATTTAGGGTTTCCCTTCTGGAGAAAGACAACCCCGGGGTCCAACGCTGCCCGTTAACATTTTTTCGCGGCCTACTAAGAAAATTATAATGATTTATACGTCGATAAATAAGCCCGCACCCACACCCTTCCACACCCCGGGAGGAGAAACGTGGCATTCATCTTGGTTGGCGACGTTACCGCGTATTTCGGATAACTTGGTATTTTTAACGATCGCGTGACTATATTTTGATTTGTTCTTTGCTTGATGATATTAATAGTTGAATTGTATCGATACGAAGTGGAACCATCATTCAATACGGTAGAACCTGGAAGGTTTACGAAATTCTATATGGAAGAATTATAACAGTTGATCGTAGACTTATAGAGACTTGTTGCATTTTCAACTCTCATCCAGCTTTCGAAATTCAAATGACTATTATGGAAGATTCAATTTATTCCAAGGTTCCATTAACTTACACTATTTTTTTTAACTAAAACTCTAATCTTAATTCCCTGAATAAGAAACAGAAGATTCTTTTATTGTTAATTGCAGAATTTTTCTCATTATTCGATGAATTTTCCTTTCTCTCTGAAAAGGAACGATGAATTTCCAACGAACTAACCAACGTTTGGGTCACTATTAGAGTCAAAGTGTTTTAGAGTTTCGATTAATTTTAATAATATACCAGAGAACCTCTTCGTCTGAAGGAAACGCCTTAAACTACTTCATCAGATGGATATTGTATTTTCCATTTCTAAAACAACCCCTGTGAAAGAGCTCGTTTTCCGATGAGTTTTCCAGAAGTCCTGTCGGCATTTTTGTCCATCATCATGGAAGAGCATTTGGGCCCCGCCGGTGGGTGGAAAAGTGGTCGGCCTAGGGGTGGGAGCTAAGGGGAAAACAGCACGTCAGGGGATGACATCTAAATCTCCCTTTTCGTTTCACGCTGACTGCCCGCCCCTTCGCTGGCTACGCTCGCCGCCGGCCCTCCCTCTCTTCCCCTTGCTCTATGTCTTCGGAGGGGTGGGTTCTTTCGGTACACTCAGTCGCAAAAACACCTGCCCTTGGAACTCGAACTCCGGCAGATTAATTCGGAAACCATTGCACGAAACTCGAAGTTTCAAGGTAGATATTAAAGGGAATTCAACAAAGATAAATGAAAACAGAAGAATCTTGTTGCGTCAATTAGGTCGAAATATTATGTCATAATGATCATTTAGTCAGTTCATTTATTTATTTTTCTTTATTCAATTAGTTATATATTAATGCATGTGAAAATGTGAGGAGGAGACCGAGGTTGTTTTGCTGAGATTGCAACGAAAGTTTCACGTAGACTGACAATTGTTGTAAAATAATGTGGTAGGTTCATTAGTTCTATACATTATTTTTATTTACAGTACTATTACAAATACATCTAAACTTAGGGTATTAAAAAACTTGATACACATTTTCTCAACCTTGGCAGGGTATACATGGAATAAGTAACATGAGTATTCGATCAATATTATATTAATAGGTACAGTGTGATCCTAAAGGAAAAAATCTATTTCGAGTGAAAACTAAAACCTTTAAAATTGAAAATTCAATTCCACGTGTTCAACTGACCAGTGGTAAACAGTATAATACAGATAAAAAATTATTTTGAACAATAAACTTTAATTTAGGTTACAGAGGATTAATTAGAATACAAAATTATATTTAATTTCGAACCAGTAAATACGTACCCAAATGATTATTTGATGCAATAAACGTTAGGATGACCCCTGTAAACATCTGTTACTGCTGATCCTTCACTACTGCACCGAAATTTCGACCATACCAACGAAACGCCGGTCAACGAAAGTGAAATTCTTCGCAGTTTCCGCTGGGGACGTAATAACGAGCACGCCGGAGAGCAAACAAGGGCAGAGGATTTCGCATAGAGATCGCGAAGTTCATTGTTGAAGGTTTCGCCAGGCGGGTTCTCGGGGCACATCGTTACAGTTTCACGCAACCGGGTCTTTTATATTTTTATGGCGGGTGAAAGTCGGCTCGAGGGGTCGCGACCGTGAAGGCATTCCACGTCCCTAAGTTTCGTCCGGCACGCCGGAAAAACGGGGACAATACCTACCTAGAAAAGGCCGAGAGTTTCACTTTTGCCCCACCAATCGGGGGGCAACCAGGAAAAACCGCTGAAAGAAATGAACCACCGTAGAGAAAACTAAAGGATCCTAACGGTGCTTCCTTCGATGGGATCAGTTTTCGCCGGATCTTCCGACGCGATCCTTCGGCTCGCAAAATCGAGGCCACGGTCCCCCTGGATTCTAGATCGTCACGGTCGTCTAATTGCGAATCGCGACGAATTTCTCGCTGGTTAGGTTGGACATGTTAAAACTATAACGAAATGTTGTGAAGAATTGTTTTCGAATATTTATTGGTCGAATCGTCGTGCTTGTGTTTAAATTATACCGTGTTATCCAGAGTTTCCAAGATGGCGGACTGATACAGAGGATAGATTTTGATGGAGATGGAACGCAATTTGATGTCGAACAACAACACGTGTCTGTAAAAAAAAATTGTGAATAAATTTGATGGATTTAACGAAGGCAAGAATTTCGAGGATGACAGACACTGTTCAAGTTTTGTTCCTGAATAATAAACAGTTTTCGTGTCTTTATAATTTGGTGGTTCGACGGAAGGACTAGAATAAGAAAGTGAAAGAAGAATCCTGAACGTCACCATTATCAACTATTATAAGGATTGATTGGAACATTAATTCGTATTTTGTCATCACGAAACGACAGAGTATCAACGGCGCCTCGACTGTCAAGGATAAACTGAACGATGTGTATTCTGACGGGAACTCGTTGGATCGATTGTGTTCTGCATCACAAACGTGCCTTCCCTCGCGGAATCGAACGCGGGGTGATGAAGAATAGCCGAGAATACTTTCGTCGACGTTGTTCATAAATTTCGGGCCGCAGATAGTAATCCCCGCTTTCAGAGTTTACCGTAAACAGATCATCTTGAATCTCCCGCTTTCCTCGGGATGTGGTCGCGTTTAGACATCGTCGTTTTAACATCGTTACTGTACCCTACCTGATTTATCAAGAGCTTGAAAAGTAGCAAGTTACTACGTTAAAACGTGAAATGTCAAGTATGGAAATGCTGAAACTATTCAATTGTATCGAGAGAGCCGTGTGCTACTATCAGAGTCAGTTTTGAGTCAGAATGCCAACTATAGAATAGGTAGGAGATTCTTTATCGCAAAAACGCTCAAATACCTTGTCTTTGGTGACCCGACTGTGATCCAGAATAAAAATTTAGCAGTTCAATTGTTCAAAAAGAGACTTTTTTTAACTTCTAAAAAATTCATATCAATCTATTATTGATCATGAAAATTTTGTCCCACGCGTTATTTTCTCCTTACACCCTTCCCTATCATGAATCCCATTCAAAAATGGAAAAAATTCCCTAGGAATTCATATTTTCATGAAGATGTTAAAAATATTGTCAGTAAATGACGTCGCAGGGGATCCCTAAAACTGATAAAGTATGTTTATTTACCTACTTCTAGATAAATAAAATAATTAAGCGTATAAAATATTGCCACTAAATTTTGAATCTGGACCCACTGAGCAACGGTGACAAAGTAAAAAAACCATAAGGGTCCGAATCGTCGAGTGGATTTATTTTATTACACAATTGACTGGTTCCGTAGTCACGTAATCGACAAGTATAGAGATTTTACTGTAATCAAACATGAAAAAAATTTACTAAATGCACGAGGATGTTAAGAAGTTCGAGCATCCATTGGTCCGCGACGTCCTCGCCGAAAGGTCACCCCGGAACAAGGGAGAGAAAATGCTAATTCGGCGGAATGGGGGAAGAAAAAAAGGTGGCAGTCGCGGGGGTAAATTCGCAAAACACGCAGCCCCGCGAGTTTCCACGTAACGCGCCGCCCATTCTACGAAATCGTGCACGTGTGCAACGCCGGATTCAGCTGCCTCGTTCGGTTCACGAATGAATTATCGCCCGTTCGGGGTTGGGCTCTTTCATTTCCAGTCCACGCGGTAGCGCTCCGTCCTTTCCTCCCTTCGTCTCTTCCCTCTCCCTCCCAACCCTCCCTCCACTCTTTCTCCCGGTATCGGCCGAGCCTGCCGTCAGCAACGCTTTTTCCCATCCCTCTCCACGATTCCGCCTCGCTCTCCCCCCCTCCCCCGTGTTCTGGCCCTTTTCTTTTTCCATTTCCAGCGGAAAGATACGGTGGTGTGCCGGGGGCTCTCTCCCGTACCCCTTTCCACGGCAAGGATTATTTTCATGGACTTACTTGTGCTCGCTAAACACCGTGTCTGCTTAGACCGAATCCCGCGATTTCATACCCTCGCGATATGTGTGCGTTCTCCACGCCAACTTGGGTTCGAATGGGTAGAATTATTTTTCAGTGAGGGATGGTGAACAGAAACTGTTTATAAAGATTCAATTGGATGATTCCCTTTTTTAGAATAGGTTTTGAAATACTGTTATGGTCCGAACATCACGATTTTTCATTGGAACGTCGCGGAGTCGTAAATCCTGCGTTGCTATTACGGGAACGTTGACTTCGTCAAGTTAACGAACAGCCTCGTTGAAAGTACAGGGTGATATTAAAATAACATAATTGAATGGCGACAAAACAATTTAAGTCTACTATAATAGACGCCTACTTTATCACTTTAGTGACAGTATCTGGAACCTTTATTGCCGATTGGCAGTACGAAACTTCTTTAAATGACACCTAAATATTAGAAAAATAGTGTTACCGTGGCTCCTAGTTCGTTCTTTATCGTAAGTAACCACATTGTTTAAGAAATAAATTTTTGAAAATATTTTAAATAGTTTTAAAATGACTACTCATTCTTGATTTTACGAAAGAAAAAATTTCTGTACAAGATACTAGAAAGGTGGAGTGAGCGGATTAATAAAAAACGTGAATTTAAACTCAACATTAGTCGTCTTATAAATGTATAAACTGTGTGAATGTAATACCAAGTTGTATTAGTAGAGATTCCAGCGACGTGATCGTATTATTTAGTCAAGAAAAAATACAAGTACATTTGAACGCTGATTCCTATTGTGCATGTCCTTCCGTTAAGTCTTTGGAACTGTACCTCCGGTATTATTATACTATAACACTATATCCCTCGCTGCATAAAATGCTTCAACGATTGTAACTTTCATATTTTATTCGATTGGCCTGACATCCTAAGTAACGTCGCCTCCAGTACACGATTTGGTTCTCGATCTCAAAGTAGGTTAGACCGGACAGGGTGAAGGAATGTTATTTTATTCATACACGTAGCATCGTGTGCTACCGCTTTTCAATTAGGAATCTTTTCGAGACCAGTTCAACAGTCAATTATTTAACAAAAGGTGGCGAAACGAGTTCAATATGGATGCACGGAGTAATTTACCGCATTGAGCTGCGCGTTACGTCAATCAAGGGGTTGAGAAAAGAAGATTCAGGGTTTTTGAGCGACTTGATATACGGGATAGGGTACGGTGAAATCCGGTTGGAGTCAGTTAAAGGTCTAGTCGAAGTCAGTTGGACCTCCCGCAGCGTTTGGCTTGACCCCAACTAGGCAGACATCTTGGAGACTGCGGTTCCAAATGGCCCTTAAACGTTACGAAAACGATCCCATCGAAGTATTATCTTCATTTTTATATAATTCTTTCGTGTTCCTATTCCCGTAAAATTTTGTTCAATTATTTCAATAAAAAAACGTAATGTCTTCTTCTATATACCTACTTAATAAAATAAAATATTCGTATTTTTATGGTAAACGCTCGTAGAAGCAAATCGACTGCCCCAGAATCATTCTCGAACCGCTGTTTTCCGCGGTTTTGACGAATTTGTTTACGAAACGATTATTTTCAGGTTTGAGTAATGGCGTCTAGAACTTTCGTACGGATGGTTGTTCGTTGGAGAGGGGGGACTGGGTCTCGGAACCTCTTTCGTATACTGAGGGCAAGCACCCGTCACAACAGCTGCTTCGCTCTCCAAGAGCTGCGCGTTTCCAAACCCCTCGGCTCGAACTCCCCGCTTACCTTAATAAAATCGATATTAACTTCCGTCCCTTTTTATTGTTTTAACTTCGTTCTCCCCGACGGTATCGAAACCACGTATTTCACTCTTCGTATTCTTTATCATCGAAAACCAACTCCAAAAATTTGATTGCGTTCTACAAATGGGGAAACTGAAATAGGCTATGTGCTTTTTGTAATTAATTTTTTATGCACGGATGATCACTCGTCTCATTTAAGCCGTGGAACACGCCATCGAATTTCTTGCTACGTTCCTGACCCCCGAAGTTGCTTCCCCTGCTCTCGGAGTCGGAGGGTCAGAAACGCGTGGAAGGAATCAAAGGGAGAAACGCAATCAATCGAGTGTTTTCCTTCTGAACAATGGCCTGCAAACGAAAGGGGGAGGGGGGGAGTGGGCGACGAGGGTAAATTGAAATTCCGTGACACGGAAGGAACTTTGATTGGAAGAGGGACAGGACCCGGTAAAATGGCGGGATGATTGCTTTCAGCCTGTGTACCTTTCGTGCCGATTCTTCTGTGAAACATGGACAAAATAAATGGACTTTTGAACTATCCAATAAATTACTGATTCATCGAATCTGTCGCGTTCGTATAAACAAAATTTACTCGACTACATTATCATTCCCTTGGAATATATCTTTGAAATTTACATGAGTACATTTTAAAGAAATACTCAACTTGAAAATTTACGACGAACATCGATATCCTATAAGCTTACATCCGGAGAAAGAATAAATCACACTAACCCCACGTATTTAGAACTTCATGAATCCTATTAGAACAGTGTCGTTTAGGGGTGGAACCCGTCACGGCGTTTCTGTCCCCCTCTCCGTATACTATTTGTATAGTACACGATCTGGCAGAACTGTGCCTATGGGAACAGAGTACAGGAAGCAATGGAGTTAGACTAGCAAAAACCAATGATGACGAATTGGGGAGAAATCTTAAGCTTCGGTGCTTACATTAGATTACGCTTAAGATAACACTAAAAAATAACCGAACTACATATCTCCAAATAATGAATCCACAAGCTACTCGACCCCCGAATCGATCCACAAATTGTCATCCAAACAGACGAGAACGAAAGAAACAAATCTTCGATCGATGTTACAAACGCGACACCGTAGGTATGTGGAAGGGTGGTGGGGGATGAGGATGGAAGTTTAATCGAGGAGGAGAGGAAGAATAATGGCGGGAAGAAGCGAGGACGCCATCAATTGAATGTTTTCGTTTTGAAGCGTGCGCCAGGTCTGATCGTGTCGGGCGGATGGAAGCGGAGAGCCTCGAGGAGGGTAAATTGGAATTCCGCGACGCGAAGAGTGCCTCGGTTAGCTGCACGGGGCCAAACAGTGGGGAAGGCGGGGGGGATCAGTGGGGTGAAGACGAGGGCAGGAAATCGGGGAAAACGGGGTTGGCGGCGGAGGAGGAGGTGGAGGTAGAGAGCCGAGCGGAGGAGCGCCCGGCACCCAAGGAATATTTACTGCCATCTTCTCTACCACTTACCCACAGATTCCCTGCCCGAAGTTGTAAACACCTCTTAACTATATAGAGATAGTATCTCGGTTTCCCTTCTCGTGTATCCTAAGCAGTTACGCGGGCCCCGTTATAACTAAAGGATTATTAATTAGATCGCCTCTGCGATTACAACGCGCGATCCTTTTTCCTCCCCGGTTCCTTCTTTTTTACTTTCTTTCTTTTTGCTTCCCCTTTCTCTCCTCTTTTTCGTACGTGTGTGTGTGTGTGTATGTTTGTTTTTTTTTCAAACATTGCAGACGAGTGACGCTCTCTGTCTCTCTTCCTCCTTCGTCTCTCTCGATCTCGCGCGTGTTCCACCCCGTGTTTCCGCCTCTCTGTCGCGCTCTCGTTCCGCTGCCGAGGGGTTTAATTGATTCGAACTGCCGCGACTATCGGATTATTAATTGCGCTGTTAATCGGGGACGACGGTAATTAAGCTGTCGACGATTCAGTTTTATGATGCCCCGTGTCCCCTACCCGCCCGGTATACTTCTGTCCTTTGTGCACCGTGCGTTGTTTCGTTGTGTTTAGCGGAACTCGATCCGCGGAACAATGTTCACGGACTTCTCTTCCGGGATAGTGGGTTCTGTTGAAGCTGGGAAAAGTTTTGCTTTTGGTATTTTTCGATTTTCTTTCGTGTTTGTGTTCGTGGTTGTACAAAATACGAAGATTCGTTAATTAACATGTTCAATGATTTTAAGGTTACCAGTAAGACACACTAGACTTATCGATGACACCGTAGTGGTCACTTATAATTGACAATGTTAAAAATTAATTCAAGAATTTACATCGAATAGACAGTATTGCAATATGTCAAATATTAATGTCTATTGGGAATATTGTAGGACAGTTACGGAATAGTTAATGACGGTAATGTTAAAAGATTTTGTTGTATGTTCTACGTTCAACGTTTTAAGCGCAGTCACATTAATAAATTAAATATATCTTCCTAGTTTAACCCTCGAAAGACTGATGTTTTTGATGATCGAATAGACGACAGTACCTGGGTCCAGATATACCCATACTCATTTGTCTTGTTATTTTCTGTCACCTGGAATGGTAAACAAAGTTTCTGAAATCCGGGTCAGAATGGACCCAGACACCGTCGTCAGAAGGTAAAATAGAACACAGCAGAAGAATAGAATATAAATACAATAAGAACTCTACGTGAACGTAAATAACAAGAACCATACAAACATAATAAGATCTTGAACACTCGCAATAACTCCAAAACTGACCTCGTTTGACGCAACATTATTTTCGTTTATACAATTACGCACGAAACAAAACCCAGCGAAACAAAAACACATTCCCAAAATTCCCAGATCTCTCTTCTCGCCATCGATCACTCGAAACATGTCGTAAATTAACGCCAAAAACATTCGCAGCCTGACAGTCAACAGACGAGCATATGTCGCCGGCGGAAAGCTCGCCGTGCCAGTGCTCTTATTAACACTGCAAAGACGACCGATAAGGGAAAAACCGAATCGTTTAAAATAGCGGGTTAACGAGCCTGGGGAATCGGCCTCGGAACGATTCCACGACACAAAAACATTGGCCACGCGATAAGTGTCGATCGACGCGTATACGAAACGAAAGTAAAATTTCCCGCTTGTGTAACCGATGGAAAGAGCGAAAACACGCGGAAACGTTTCGGAATTTGTTGTAAATAACGACGGTACACGGTGTCGAGCGTGACCGAGAGCCGATAATTGCTCGAATTCAACGGGATCGCGGTATTCGAACGACGTTATTTGCCGCCGATTTGCATATCGTACAGCCAACGGACACGCTTTGTATTCGCTTTTGCGGGTCGCCTGTCGATCGTGGATATACGTTTTTTCCGCGATGACGGCTCACCTGAACAAACCAGTCGGTTATTTGTCAATGACTGAATCAATATTTGGCTCCGTCCCGTCCCCTCGCGAGTAAAGAAATTTTAAGTGACGCGACCTTGCGGTTAGGAAGGCTTGATCGCGTTCAATTCTACGTGTTTATTGTTAAACGATTTTTATTTAGGTTGTTACACTTTCGATGAATTATTTATTGGTAAATATTGTACGAGTAGACAGAATGTGGAAATGGGTAGGTTTGATGCCAGCTTCTAGTGTTATAGCTAGATTTTTAGTAATCAGTTTTGTACAGACTCCTCTCGATTATCGTCTGGCTTGTTTTGCACGATTATTGTCCAGGCATTATTCCCACCACTAGGGAAAGGGGCGTGCCAAGCGCATACATTGTTGACAAAAAGCGAATTTACGAAGGTCTGAAAGCATTTCTCCCTACAAGATTATTGTCCCAGCGCAGACCCGAGTTCGGGACAATAATCGAGAGGAGTCTATATTTTGCTTCTGAGGATCGAAAAAAGATGGTCATTGTGGAAAATCACTTAATAGAGATTAAACTAAGAATCTACAATAAAAAATGGTAATACGTAACGGAACGAAGATTGTAATCGTATATAATACTCAGAATAATTAATTTTACTAATTTCTTCGTTATTTTGACTGTTTTCTACATATTTTCATTTATCACCACTTTTAATCACCTATATCCCCCAGTTTTCCTAGAAAATATGTATACGACCTAAGAAAATATTTCCTAAAACAAATTTGTAAAATGGGGTACTTCACAAATTCAACGAACTTCTTCATTCTCTGTTCAAACGACAATTCGATCTATTTCGTGAAAAAAAAACCTGTCCGAAACCTCTTCGTCACGTCGGTTTTACGTTCGGGGAACTGACTCGATCGCCGGGGCGACGTCAACACGGAAATCCGTGGCATCTATTTTATTCACGGAGAGAAAGAGAGAGAGGGAGAGAGTCAAAGCGAAGAACGTTGTTCGGGTACGTGTGCTGAAAGCGGAAACGCGGTGGATCTCGAGACGAAGATCCGCGAAGACGGTCGCGCAGATGCTCGACGCCTCCTCGAGAAAGTATTTTATTGCTCGTTCGCTCGCTCGTGCCTCTCGCTCGCGTGAAAAATGTCGAGGAATGAAATACGCGCGATTAACGCTCGTTCATCGAGTCGTTTGGTAATACATTATGCTCTTTCGATGTATCACACGGACTGCGAACTTTCTTTATATTAGCTGCGGTTCGACGAAATCTAGAGACACTGTAAGATTAAGACATGAGTGGTTGAAAGGAGAAACAGGACCAATCTTTCACTGCAATATACATCGAACTTTTGTTCTAATGAGAATTTTCCTTCGTTTCTAGAGGAAACGTGGAACACAGATTTTATGTAACTTTGGTAATTAAATTTTAGGTCAGTATTTGTAGAAGATAGCTGAACAACTGATAATTGATCGTTTTGCTACACTGTTTAGGATGATGTTTCGTCCGTAAGTCGATTAAAGTAGTTAGCCCGTAAGTGAATTATATTTTTCATAATTTTTATGAATCATCGCCAGTCATAGATGTTCGGTTAAACTTGGAATGGAGAGGAGCCTCAGAGGATTTCAGTACAGAATACCTGAAATTATTAATTCTAACATATTTCACTTCTTTGAATTCAGTTATTTATTTAGCAAAATAGTAACATTAAATTTTTAATTGTTTATTATAATATTATTATTAGTATATATTATTATACTGTTCATTATGAAATAATAAAAGAGTCTCAAAGATTCTTCTATCCGGGTGAAGGTTAATAGTGTGCCTTGTCTAGCAATAAACGCAACTACTTAATAATTTCCACTAATCAACGCATCGTGATACAGTTAAGTAAAAGATGAACAGTAAAACTGAGATGTTATCGAACGGACAATGTTATCGAATATAACCTGTTTTCGATTAACAGGTACAACAACCACTGAATATTAAATTAAACCAAACAAAAACCACGCATTCCTCGCTACATATGTATTCTCCACACGTCAAATCCAAAAATATTCTCAATACACTCCCACACCGAACCCTTCGAAAAGAGGACGAAAAAACCACAGCTTCATTCCCAGTCTCCATTTAACCGACCTCCGTGGGAGGAGATCGAAACGTTTTCGGCGTAGAAAACAGAGGAGGACGAGGTGGGAGGGGGTGGTCCCACGTCGTGGAGAACCGGAAAGCCAAGAAATCGAAGCCCTGAAACAACGAACCGAGCCGATGCGCCCTCGCAGCCCCCCGTGTGTTAGAGACGCGGCGGAGACGCGACGGAGATGTAGAACGAGAGAGACAAATAGAAGGAGACGGTGAAACCCACTAAATCAATACTCTGCCATCGCTCCAACTCTGGCTCATCCCCTCGCTGCTCCCTTCCTCCACCCCCTTCCGCCCTCTTCCCACCGTCACGTAACCCTCCGTTTTCCTCGCGCTCACCGCACCGCCGTTCTCCTACGGGCGTCCTTCTCCTCCGTTCCGTTCCCGTTCGTAGCATGCCACCCTTCGTTCCACCCCCGTCACGCTCTCCGGGCGAAGCTTCTCCGGCTACTCCCGCAGAGAGAAAGAGACAGGGAGAGAGAGAAAGAGAGTTCGCTTCTGTCGGGGTTGGATATATATTCCCCTATCGCGTCCGAGAGAGAGAGAAGGAGCCTGGCTCGCGAGACGTCGACGATCACCAGGAAACAACCGCGCTGGCTCTGCCCTCCTCGCGATCTCTCGTATAGCTGCCTTTGGTCCTCCGCTGACTTTGCTCCTTCCGGCCAAGGAACGAAGCCTCGAGGTGCCCGACAGACCGTGTCCCCGACCCGGTTCTTCGCGGTAGGTTCGATTTCAGACGATCCATCGTGTCGCCGAGTCGAGGCATGTAACCACAGTCTCTTTCCTCGGTCCTCTATGTGTTCTTCGATGCGATGTCCTAGCCGGTATGCTTCTGGATGGAAACGGATTGGATCAATTGCTTCGGGAGCGTTTGGTGGATGTGTAATGCGGGGTCGAGCGGATTCGAGAGATGTTGCGATGGGGTGGTCGAGGCAGGGAGATAGATGTTGCTTGTGGGTCTTCTCGAATTTGTGGTTATGCGATGAGGTCCCTGCTGGGTTGATCTCTGTGAAGCGATAGTTTGAATAAGATTCATAACGCTAGGATGCAGTTCAAATTGAAAATAGTTTCTCGGTAACAAGTCACACGGAACATTGTAAACAACTAAAGAATACTCCAAGCCACAGTACGTTTATACATATTATGTGAAAAGTAGTAGACTACCAATTGGTGAAGCTAACATAAATGTTATTGCTAGACTACAACAGTTCATACGAATTTTAGACACTAACATTTAAAACTTAAAATGGAGCAGAATTTTAAATTCTGTACCAAAGGTTAATTATGATACATCGGTAGTATTAAATATTAGTAAGACGTAAATATCCCCAGTCTAGGTATCACACTAAAAATCCATTGAATCATGCGGAGGTAAGTACAACGGACCCTTGAAGATCCAAAGGGGCTGGGGAACGGTTCACGCGGAAATCACGCGACTCATCAGCGAACTGGGTCACGTAGCCTTGGCGGCACACGCTCACGCAACCGAGCGACCATTTGCGGACCACTACCGAACGTATCTCTACGATCGTGAGATACGAACAGGCTCCGAAGAAGTAGGAGGAAGAGGTCACTGATTGCCGGAGGGCTCCACTTCGGTGTGCGAGCGAGCGTGCGTGCGTCTGCTCTCCGGCGATCTGGCTAAGCTCGTTGGCCGTGCTCCCTCTGCGATCGGCTAACCGCTAAATCGACGAATGAACGGTCAGCTGCCGTTTTGACGGTCACCCACCGACGCCATTTGCCTCGCTTTAATCTCCCTCCTGTTCGGTCATGCTCATCATGATTCTGTACGCGCAGCCACGACAACTTGATTTGTCATTTTTTCACGCACTCAATGCAATTGCTCTGCCGTTTATTCTGGTTGCTGGCAGTGTTCGGTGTGATCTTGAAAGTGTGGAAGTAATCGAAGATCTTTACATTAATCTGTTAACTGGGGAAAACGAGCTAACGAATAACTTGCAATCTGTATTTGATAACATCTTCCAATGATTTTAGATGTTTCTGTTCATTTACTTACAGACTCTTGCATTCCATTGCATTGATCAAAAGTGGTGGGGGCGCCACAAAATGTCCCATAAATTTCCCATTTTTCCCGCGCTTTTTTAAAAGTTTTAGAATTAATTATTTTGTTATTGTTTATTATTTCTTATTACTGTTTTGGTTAATTGATATTAGAAATAGGAGTGGAGATAGTGCGGGATTAACGAATAACGCATATGTATGGTTTGACTGTTTTTGATTGAAAAATCGTAAGAAAATATACAATTTACAGTGGTATTTGTGTAAATTTAATAACAATTGCTTTAAATACTACTTAATATAAAGGCACCATTTTCGCGTGGCCGACACAAGATCAGTTGTGTTCAATCTATACGATTGATACGCTAGTTTAGATTGAAATGTGCGAGAAGGGTCAAGAAATCCCAATACGCAAATACGTCGTTACGTTTCCTGCCTCGCGTCGCCTTCACAGGAGCCCGCGTCTGCCCGCCACTTGCCCGTGGGGGCAACATGCCCGAGCGGGCTCGGTTGCCCATCACTTCTTTGCGTTACCGCAAAAGAATGTTAATTGTACTCGTTTTTATAAATAGTATCATGTTCTCTTACCATGAAAAGGCGGCTGAAATTAAGATAAGATACAAAATTAAGATAAACACACTAACTATGGGTATGCATTACATTTTTCCACGAAACATATTCGTACACACTGATCTATCTGAACTTTACAAATTTTTGTATTATACCACAAAAACCTTTTACAACTTTATTTTACCTGCACTCCCACTGAGATCTTAACAATGCCTTCTTCTATTATCGTTTCCCAGATACCCATTATATATAAGCGAACGCAGAATATACACTAGCTCTCACCAGTGTTAGGACACACGTTGTGTATGAAGAAAATGAGAAGTCTCGTCGGTGTTTCTCGACCACCAAAAAATCCGAAACATTCGGTAACGCGGAGGCAGCAAGAGTACCGCGGGGCTAACCGATTAAAAGTCGGGATTAGCAAGTAAAAAGGAATGGATCCGCGCCAGTCCTGGCAGGTTCTTAGGAGAGCGGAGAGCATCGTGAGTCCCGGCGAGTCCAATTACACGGGCACCGGGTTCTGCTTTGTTTCACGGCCGCTGCCCGTTGTCTGATACCCTTCCACATCGTCTTCCCCCCTTTTTTCCCCAGCGTGGACTGTAACTTCCGTTGCCCAGCCGGCGTTACGATTCCACGATGCTCGAACGAGACCCAACGCACGCTCTCCGAGCCTACCGTCCTGGATCCTCCGACTTAGAGCCCTCTGTTAATTTCTCGCGATCCGCGCCGTGATTACCCGCCCGAAAATTTACCACTTTTCACCCACCCTTTAAATCTTCACCTTTCGGGCCACCACCGCCTCGGCCGGAAATAGCGTACTCGCCGCAACGTTACCGCCACCTAATAGGCTACCCGCGAGACTTTATTTATTGGGCGCATCAACTTCGTCCGGCTGAAAGGCAATGGTTAATTAAAAGTGATCATGACTTGTCGACTCGATGTCTAGGCAGCTTTGAATCTAGCACGGCGACAGAATTGTTTCTTTTTTTAGAAATTGGGACGGTTTGAAATGTAATTCAATCTTTAATCGAGGGTGACCTTTATTTTCGTCCAATAAAACCGAAATCTGTCACCTATGAAATATCAATTGACTATTTGATGTAGAACAGATCTTCCTGGTAAGTTCAGATAGATCTCTCCGACCCTGAGTAGAATAGGAACACTAGCGTCGAACTTTTGTACCAAGGAAACGACCTATTGGCACTCGCACCACTCGATCGTTCCTTCCAATGTACCTTCATTGATGTGTTTTACGATGAATTAACGGTTCACCGGGACGAGATAAGGGTTTATTTTTTCAAACAAGCAATTAGAGCCGTAACAACGTGACGTAACGCGTCCCGCGTACGCTAATGGGTTGACGTTGAATTTCGACGTGCTCAGAAGCCTCGGATTAATATTTATAACGTAACGCATTCTTTAATAGGCGCGCGCGTTCCGCGTGCACTCTCTCCCTCCTCCCCTTATCGGCGATATCTCCGTAGGCGGTAATTAATTTCCTTGTTGCACGGTACACCGCTCCGCGCTAATTAATCAAATTCTTCTAACTGTTACAGGTAAGAGCGCTTTGATGTTTCTCCTACGCCTATGCCGTTGAAAACCATGCCGGTAAGTGTTAATTTCAACGCGAGCCGTACGGCCACTACATCTTGTAAATCGTAATTCGGAACGCCTTGGAGTGCGGGAACATTACGATCAAGCTTCGATGCAGACAATTTGTCGTCGTTAGAGAAGAAAAGAGATATCATGCAATTATTAAAGGATACAGGATTGTTTAGAATTCAGTAGACTATACTTCACGTTTGATGAAGTGTGTGATAAGATCCAAAGAATGAAGGGTAATTGAGGTTAAGGCGAAGCGTAGTGAGTAGTTCTAACTTTTTTGTAATCTTCAATGAACAATGGATTTTTAATTAACTCTATATGATTGCGTTATAATTAGTTTTCGCTGCTTAGAGATTCTAAGAGTAACTCGAAATGATCTTCAGCAACGAAGTCGTTTTAGTTCGATCATATACAGTACTGCTCATAAGTATTAGGACACTTGGTCTATACGAAGAAAACATGTTTCGTAAAAATTATATTTCGAACAATAGAGCAATTACTTTCGTGGCACTGAAGTTCATTTAATTAAACAGAGCACAAGAAAATTTCACATCTTACAAACGGCAGTGTAACACCGTTTTCTATCTCGTTACATCTTCTAAACCAGGAATTTTCCTAATTTTCCATACTTAATACATAACTTGTCAATCTACTTAGAGGGTCTACCACTGAAATAGTGTTTAGGTCCTCCACTGAAATCCCCAGGTGAATCCAGTGTTCCTCGATCGACATTAGGCTGCACTCTGCAGCGTGTTTTCATCTATTTATATAATTTCCTGCCTAGTGAGGCGTTAAAGATGGATATATCTTGGACTCTATTCGCGACGAGGACGCGCGATGCCACGCCACGACCGCACAGAAGTAGCCGTCCGCCTCTGTCAATAGGGTTCGCGTGGACGATGTTGTCGGTCGCTCGATGTCTTTACGATACTTGTCGAAAGATTGACGGCCGAATCCGTCGACAGGCGTTACCGGGCGCGTGGACGGGCCCAGGATTTTCTGCAATTTTCCAAGCGCGCGCGGCGGTCTCCTCCCCTGCCCGTAGGCTGTGCACGTCTCGCTGAGGTTCGAGAGCTTCGCATTCAATTCGATTCGCGTACCGCCGTACGTTTCCTTGCTTCCTCGTACCACGGACACGTGGCGCGGTCTCGCAGGCGAACCGACCCGTCCATGCCTTTTAAACCTCTAACACCTTCGCTGATTTGTGCATCGTTGAATATACTCGCGGGACGGTTGCTTCGAAGCTTCTGATGATGGTTTTGCCCTTATATGGTGCTAACTATATTTGATAGCGTTGTATTAAGTTGTATTTGCGTTTTGTTAGGTTGTATTAGCATTGTATTAGGTTGTATTAGCATTGTATTAGGTTGTATTAGATTGCATTAGATTGCATTAGATTGTATTAGGTTGTATTAGGTTGTATTAGTTTGCACTTGTTGTTTTTGGGACAAGTAAAAAATATGTTATGTTTTTCAATTCTTTCTATACCAGTGATGAGGATTGTGGATTGTGTTTATATAAAATAATGGTGTAAATAGGTGCAATGGGGGTTAGAAGTTGTAAGTGCTAAACTACTACGAAGTTAATATTCCGACATCGATAATGTTGTCCAATATACTTCAATGATCACAGACAAAATAAGTGAAGTATACGGCAAGTATACGTGCGAAATATCGGCGACGAATTGAAATAAATGAATCGATTAACCCTAGCGCTCAAAGGCAGCCGGGTTCACTTGAACGTTGTACTTGAACCGCTGGTTCCGATGAGTCCGACCTGGATACGAAAACATACCATTGATACGAACGTTTATTATGTCGATTTAAAAATGATATTCAAGTGTTATTTTCAATTCCAAACGAAATGCCAATATGTACAATTGTACAAGCGAATCAGGACAATTATTCTGTTATCATCAACATCATCGGCGTATCATTGCACACCATAACAACTACTTTATGCTCGATTAATCAATACCAAAATATTTTTAAAAACTTCCTACCCGTTCGAGCAAGAACACGCAATACTCTCCGAAAACTCCAAGACCCCCATAATCAGGCCAGCATCGTTGTTTTCTAAGGATCCGTTCCTCCGGCTGGTTCGTCCCCCGATCAATTTATTTCCACTAGTTCCAACCGAGCGTCCAATACGGGCACCAAGAGAGATCCAATACGGGCAATCAAACGCTGTCGGGCGGTACGCCTCCCTTTTGTTGACGCAGAAAGAAGCAGCGTGACAGCGCTTCTCCGGCAACCCTCGATCCTTCGAAGAGCACCCAGAACCGAGGGGAGCGAAAACAGAAGCGTTCGACGGACAGAGAAGCTCTAGTGACGACGAGGGAAAGCAAGCAAGACAGAAAGACGGCAGCGAGAGAGTGGCAGATAGAGTGGCAGATGGAGAGGGAGAGAAAGAGATAAATGGAGGGAGGCTGAAGCAAGCTATACGCAACCACCATCGTGCTGGATCACGGGGGCGTAAAGAGAGGAGAGCACAGCGCGAGAAGGAGACGCGCGGGGCTGCGCGGGTGGTATCGGTCGAGGAGGGACGAGAGGGGTAGAGAGGCGAAGCTTAACGCATGTGCACAGGGCGCCTCGCGTCGCGGCGCTCTGGTCCCGCCGCCGGATCTCGGAGGCTGCGAAACCGAGCGGCCGGAATTCGCGGATCAGAGTGGTCGCATCTCCCGCTTCAGATATACGCTCTGCCCGGTGGAACATAGATCCGCGGTTTTTCCATGAAAATCGACCGACTCGCGGCGGTCCCGACGCTGGCTAACGCGACCGTACTCCCGCTTCTCGATCGTCGACAGGATGTTCACGTGTTCACGGTTCTTCGATCGGTGACGAACAACAACATTATCATCGTCATCATCGTCATCGTCGTCATCGGCGCGCAGAGTTCTCGATCCCGCAACGTTCGCGGCTGTGTCCACGTGCGACACGACGATGACGACCCACAGGCGGAGGAGCAGCAGCGTTTAACTCCGCCACCCTGTTGTTCCATGGTCGAACGAGCCGGCTCCAGTTAACCAAGAGCGTAGAGATCGCGCGACAATTCCCCACGGTGTTGGACCACGGAGATCCCCTACTCGAGCGGTTGTATACGCACGCGGCGAAGCCTTGAGGCGGATAGAACATCGTCGCGACGTGGTTCGTACCCTCGTGAGGGAATCGCGTACACCGAGGCGGACCGCTCGGACCTGATCAACGAAGACAATCGTACGGACCTGTGAGACGACGGGTTGCATGACTCGCTAAGGCAATCGCTCGCTTATTTTTTATTGTTCTTCATCCGCAAGACGTCGACGACACACATACGCTCGGCCTTGGCCTGGGATTAATTCAGACCTGAGTACGAGACAGGGTGAACTGTACCTATGTACAGGATCTTCTTCGCGTCTAAGGTCAATATACTATTACACTTCCGGTTGAATCAGTGAAACAATTGGATTCCGTGATAAAAGTGTGCATATAAAGGACCAACGAAGTTCACGGATCGCGTGGTAAGCGTCGAAGTGATCGGAACTCGAACCACGCGTTAGAGAGAGAAGGGTGATGGTGATTGGACTCGACGAATGCTCCTCGCCCAGTTTTCTACAGAACGGTGAGCTTCCGCGAAGGACACATGTTACGCGGATGCTGCCGGGCCCATTCGATCACGCGCGGTGTCTGGCTGCTGGCCCGGTGACTGTACTCCCCGATCATCACGCACGGTCCGACTGTACCACGAGGAGGCACCCGCCGCCGCCGTCACACGCGGAGCCGGTGACGCGTGGAGGGACGACACAGCCACGACGGGGCCCGGCGCCGGGGCACGAACAAGGCCCCCGGTGCAGGGACGAAGCCAGGCGGAAGGGGAACCCGGGGACCGCGTAGCAGCAACGGCCCTGAAACTACAGGGGAACCTAGCTACCCCCTTGCACAGGGGGGAGACAAGGAGGAGACCTCGCCGACGGAGGCGACGGAAAAAGAAGCGACGGAGGTGAGCGTGCGGTGTTCCGTTTCGACCATGAAAAGCGGAACTTATTTCTTGTATTTCTTTTTTATCTTTTTATTAGGACGTGTATTCTACATTGTTTCTCGTTAGGGTTTCCTGTTTGGTCTCGATGGTTGAACGGTGTCGATGTATGTTGAGAAAAGGGAATGTTCTGGGTTTTGGGAAACAGTGTTTTAGAAGTGTTGCGTACTAGTTTCTTTCTTGTTAGGGTATTGTGTTTGGTATCGATGGTCGAACGTTGTCTATATATGTTTGGAAGAGGGGATCTTCTGGGTTTTGGAACACAGTGTTCTAGAGGTGTTGCGTGCAACTTTCTTTCTTGTTAGGATTCTGTTTGGTCTCGATGATTGAACGTTGTCGATGTATGTTTAGAAAAGGAGACGTTCTGGGTTTTGGGAAACAGTGTTCTAGAGATATTGCTTACTAGTTTCTTTCTTATTAGGGTTTTGCGTTTGATCTCAATGGTCGAACGTTGTCTATGTATGTTTGGAAGAGAGGACATTCTGCGTTTTGGGAAACAGTGTACTAGAGGTGTTGCATAGGTTGTATATGGTGTATGGAAGTAATTAAAGGTTCTTTGAGGTAGGAGATGTGACTTGGTCGTACAATCGAGTAGGAGATGAAGCACTCGTGTTTAGGATAATATGAGAAGAAATACGGAGTGTGAAGGGCCTTGGGCCTCGATCGAGGTTGTACAAATTCTGTAAATTTTTATGTTCATGTTGATTCAGCCGTTATTTAAACGCAGAAAGATACTTCAATATTGGAAGTGTTATTTTTTTCGGAGATGTTAAAATAGGATAATGTGTCAATAAGACTTGATCATCGAGTGTCTACGACCATACCATATACATTCCGTGGTCAACAAAACGTATATAAAACGTATATAGAAATTGTGCTTCGCAAGAAAGTGTTTGCCGCGACGGAACCCAGTTCTGCATTGATAATATGTTAAACACGTGAAAACGGAGAAATTTATGCGGGCTTATCATTCGCAAGGCGAACAATTTCTCTGCTAAGTATTTTTAAACGCTATCTATTTCGCGGAGCTCGGACCCTCCTAGGACGTGTCATTGTTTATGTCTACGATTACGATGACTGAAAATTATAATTTCACATTTCGAGAATCGTGAAGCTTTCTGACGTGAACATGTGTAACGTTCTAAATATAAATGGAAACAATTAAAGAAACCAGTAAACCGATCGATACGAGAAACGATCTCGCAGGTTTCGATTGAACAAATACAACGGATCCTGTCCACGCGTACGTAAAAAAAAAAAAACTTCGGTCTCGCGAAGTACGTTTCGTCGACCAGTTCTTGCCGGCTGTACAGACGGGATATCGAGCGGGACGAGTAATAAAAGCGGATGAGTAATGAGTGGAATTACTGCAATAACACGATAGGCCAATAAGAAAATAAGATCCTGTTGCTGCGAGAGAGAGAGAGTGAGAGAGAGAGAGAGAGAGGGGGGGGTCACCTCGTGCTCAGTGTTCGTGAAACGCGACCGGTGTGTCCGTGTAGCGGCAAAAACGCGAAAAAAATGTTCGCGGTTGTCCGTCGGGTGAATTTAAACAATGATCGACTCGCGGTCGGGGGAAACGGGCGAGCGACCGTAGTATCAAAGGCATTTCGTTTACTCGTGAACGCGCGGAGGATCGTTGCCGAGGAATTCGACGCTCGTGGCAACAATGAGGGATTCCTCTGTTTAGCTAAATATAATTCGCGGTTCTGATTCGCCTGTGCGATTAATTAGACCAGACGCTGGGCGAAATTTATGGGCGTACTGTGTGAATCGTCCAACACTTCACGTTAATCGTGCTTCTCCGTCCAACTTCGTCCATTGATGTAACGTGATTTCTTGGTTAAAAAAGGCGATCTTGGTGAGGAAACGAGCAATCTATCTGATGGCAGCATGAAGGTGTTTCGGAAGCATACGTATGTAGTTTTTATTGATTAGAATTGGAGATAATTCTCATTATGGAAAGTCCGTATTTTTTTTTAGGACAGTATAATGTCATTAACGATTATATGTGTAGATGTACTAAACGTGCAAATTTAATTTTAACTTATTGCACTTGAAGGTCACCTGTGACGTGAGTAAATATATGGGGAATTAAGAAGTTCCGAGTGCAAAGGGCTAAAGTTATATTCCGTGGTTTATTATTGTAATAATAATGATAACAATAATGAAAATAGTGAAGTAAGGTATGATGGAAACAGGGAAATGACAAATAATTTTATCTTGACATTTGTTAAACATCTAGGGATAATCGAAACTCGATCGAGACCGTCTTCAAATCCATATATCTTCTTTAACTATACGAAGGCTCGTTCTATGAATGACAAATTTTCTAAAAACGGTCGTCCATGACTCATCCCGGTCAAGCTTCCCAATATTTAAAATAGATCGTCTGATTCACGAATCGAATCTCGCGAGTCGAACGCCGTTTTTCTTTAATCCGACGCCGATTAATCAACGGGAGGGGAAATATGCGACTCGAGAAAGGGAGGCAACGAGGTCGCGAAGGCGAACGGGCGCGCGTGCAACATAAATCGAAGGGAAACCGAGAGCAGACAGCCCGCGTCTACGTACAACAGGTCACTCGTTGAATAATTTAGCATCGGGAAATGTTTGAATAGAAACGGGAGCCCTTGAGTGTCGCCGCGAAGCGACACGAGTTCTGCGTAAAACGGCTGCCCCAGAATCGGCGTCGCGTCGCGGTCTGGCCTGTTGAAGCCATTTCTCGCGAGACACTCGGTGTGGTTTGTGGTGGCACCTTTCCGGGACTGCTCCACATATATTCCATCTTACAATTAGTTACGAGGAAACTATGGAATTGATTACTCATAAACATATACTGTTGTGAAATACGACCTTCGGTTAATAAGTGCATTGGATTATTATGTATAAAGAAATATAGATTTTTATCAACTAATTTGCAGAACCCAGAATGAAAAAAAAGTTTTTAAAAAAAATTTTAAATTAAAAGTTTTTACGAATATTCGAACCCACCTACAGATTTCCAGTATTTTCACACTGATCAACATTAAAAATTATTTGATAAAAAATACATCAATTAGATCATAGATGTCTACATGAGAAAAATTTAATTTGCAATTGAAAATCCTATGTATTCAATGTATTTGTTTCTGTCACCACCTAAACCATCACTGTTGCGAAAGTCGAATCTCGATCGAAGAAAATCAGGAGCGTTAATAGTGAATTAAGTACAACTACAGCATTTTCATACAAGACTATCATCGTGGCACAACTGGTTTTCAGCGTTTTCCATCATTAGGACCGCAAAACTAATGACAAAAACATCGAAGAACCGTGAATCTGTCCCATAATCCGGGGAGCGACACCCAATGCCTCGTATAAGGGAGGGGCTCTTATGATAAAACGCGCGACGTACGGGAGATAACGTGACGTTTAAATTAACCCCGGACCCGCAACACGCGACACGCTTCGAATGTCACATTACGATACTCCGCAACGGTTGATCAACGCTCCCGCCAAAATTCGTTACCAGCTTCCTGCTTATTCATCAAAATTCCCGTGCGTATATCGATGAAATGCGTGGTTCGGACACCGACGAAGTTATCTGATTTTCCAATTTTATTTCTATTTTTTTTTTATTCGTTTTTCTCGTTCCGTTTCCCGGAGGCGTCCTCCATCTCTGTCTCCCCATACCCCCGTCGATGAAATCGAAAGCTGCGCTCGTAGAAATAAATGATTGTGTTACCGCGTATCGCGAGAGTTGGAACCACTGAAAAATTTAGTAATAAACAGTCCACACTGTTGATTACGCTTTACTGTACGAAGCGCTATTTTCATTTTTACAATTCATTTTAAACGTTTTGTTCAACACGATCATTGTTGTACGGAATAAAGTTCTATCTTGCACCTTCGCTTGGTGTGATCCATGTTAGTTTGAACTTTCATTGCGTGATAATAAGACGGCCTTGCCATTTTGGTGGCAAAACTTATTGGAAGATCACTGTATTAACCGTTAACACGTTCGAAATCACCTCCATAATACTAAAGTTAGAAAGCACATTGTTCTGAATGACATCGGTACAACTACGTAATATATTTCACTTGGACTAATGACTCAAGACCCGTTTACCGTTCAAACAATTTGCACAGACTAACTAATGCATTATGCTAAGTTTAAATGTGAATGAGGAAGTCAAATTGCGCATGTTATTTGAACATGAATAAGCTTCCATTTAGACGCAACGATTTGCTCGTGCAAATGTAGAATGCCCAAGTCAATTTGCGGAAATTATTTCAACTTGTAAACAGGCCTTTACTTGACAAGTTGTAAATAGACAGCCAATAAGTGTCTCTTATGCTGGTTACAGGCTCACAGTTAAAAACGTCTTATAACCTCTAATGTAATGATATACAAAAATATGTTTCTTAAACTTTTTTGCTGTTTTTGCTGAGTACTACATGCTCTTGAAGTTTGGCGCCAACTTTCTAACACACCTTCCGTAAGTTCATCGTGTTTGATGATGATAACCATTAACCACTGCCTGAGTAAATTGCCTTCATCAATGTATTTGTTTCTGGGCACAGTATGTAGCTCGATCGCGTTGATCGCTAAGGGACTTCACTGAGTCAGGTGATTGGTAATCCAACACCAGTTTCCACCCGATTACTTTAACTTCCAAACACCAATCACAAACATCATCCACCATCTCCTAATATCCAACCAAGAAACAAGACCAGCAACTACTCTCGCACTGCCGTACCCTTGCGAGCAAACTCGGCTTCCGTTAGGGAAAAAGTGACGTAAGAGTAAGGGCCTCCTACCGTTGGTATAGGGAACTATTGAAATATATTTCAAATTAACATTCGGTTTAACATTTATTTCAGTGCTTGAAATAAATTTATCAAGTGGTAAAAGGCCCTTCCTCCACGATACGAGGAAAAGTGAGGTAGGCGAAGGGCCTTATACCATTTAGTTTTAAGAATTACTGAAACTTATTCCCAATGAACATTCGGTTTAACATATATTTCAGTACTTGAAATAAATGTATTAAGTAGTAGGAGACTTTTGTTCTACGCCACTTTTTCCCTAGTGGAAGTCGAGTTTGCTCGCGAGGGTACATACGTGCCTATACCAAAAAGGTTCCAGCTAGTTCCGTCATCTTGTAGCGTACGTATCCACGCGTTTCCAACGACATCAACGGTCGGCGAGGTCTGACAACGATTGGAATTACGGTTTCGAAGAAAATCGTACTGCGCTTACGGGGGCGCGCGCGCTCGACCGGTCCACGCGTGCCTGGGCTATTCGATAATTCGCTAACCGCTCTT
>NW_015373935.1:1650892-1699963 GCF_001272555.1 Dufourea novaeangliae
GGATTCCAGTGTTAAACCTGCAATTCGTTCGGTGAGTGTTCTTGCTTTGCGGCCTCTCACCGCGCTGCCAACCCAACGACGACGAGGACGACGCGTCACAGATCCCGTTTTTCTTTCGGCGGCGTCAACAAATTTCATCGACGTGCCGATCGGATGCCGGAGAGGGACCGCTTTCGACCACCGCGAGCGAGCGCGTGGAACGCTTACCGGGAAGCATTCCTACGGCTCGTTTGTCCAACCGCCTAGATCGCTTACCTAGATACTTTAATGGCCGGTCGTTTTGATTAAATGCCGATAATTGCCGCGTGAAAGAAATTCGTCCCTGTTGCGACGCGACGGCCGTTTAGGTGTTTAGCGCTGTGGTGACTGTAATCGCCTTGCTACCCTGGTGTCCGCGAACAGATCGATCTCCCTGGTGTTAGTAGCGAACGGTTCAACCGAGAAAACTTCCCTTTTACGGTATCGTTTCTTGGAGTACCGACAGGGTGGGGGGTGACGGTGCTGGTTTGCCTGGAAAAGAATTGAATGTTCTGTGTATTGTACATCGGAAGACAAGTGTGAGCTTGTGATACCTCGCGGTTTCAGGTTGGCTCGGGTTACGATGTATTGTACAGTTTTACTTGCTGTGGGTGTAAATAGAATGTAAAAAGTTCCAAATAACGAACAAAAGGTAAAAGGTAGGATATTTCACCATTTTTAATCGACTAAACGTGTAAATTCCAATTTTTATAATAGAGGAACATTTTTCTTGAACGAGTTAGACACTTGGCAAACGATTATTTAATCTCATAATTGTTTAAAGGTGAGGATAACGCTCTTAGATACTGCTTCTTTCCACCACACACCATTCGAATAAAATTCTGCCCGATTCTGATATATTATCAAAATACCGTTTCACCAAATAAATACTATCAAGTTCAAGGTGTTAAACGTTTAAAAAATTCCAACTACTCCCATAAACTCCAAAAATCACACTGAACAACTCAAACACTAACTTCTACCAGTCCAAACGGCCATCTGCCGAGACTCTGCCTCGAGTTTTCGAAAAGAAAAAACACGCCATGCTGGTTTTTTTTTCTCCCCCTGTGGAAAAGCGACGGGGCCTGGGCGCGGTTCGTGCGGAATTCTTAGACCGAGGGGCCGCGATGCTGGTTGGCTGAGGTTCCCCCTCGTTCGTATTACGTCCCTTCCGTTCGTGACAGACTGGGCACCGAGGGGGAGGGGTGGGGGAGGGTTGCGAAGGCAGGAAATGAAGGGAACGGTCGGGGGGGGAAGGGTGGGGGCAGGGGGTGATAGGAAAATTTGATGGAGGGTGGCTGCTGCCGTGAGCAAGGAGGAGGGAGGGGGGTTCCCGCGGAGTGAAAGCAGCGAGAAAGAGACAGAGAAAGGAAGGTGGGAGAGGGATGGCGAGCCGATCAACAGGGGGGGTGGAACGGGAGGAACGGAGGGCTATCAATGACGCGTTAGAGCGCGTCACGTCGTGCAACGCATCTGCCGCCGTTGCCCGCCGTCATATATATTATCTTGACGATACGTCAATTCGGCCACTGATCATTATACTGATTACCTTGGCACGCAAACTGCCCCGCATGTGCGCCCGTTCCCATGACTCGGTTATTAATAAGCGCGGCCAGGTCGCCGGGATTTCGACGGGACGACGGCCTTCTGTCGAGAGGATCGGTGGGTCCTTTTGAACTTCCGCGGAGAACGTCGATTTCGCGAGTTCTTGAACGGCTGGGAGTGAATTTTAAGTATTTCTTCAGGAAATATTAAATTGGACACGGAATTTCCTAATTCCTTGTACATTTTGTCCCTTTGGCGGGGACACTCGAGTGCAAAGGGTGAAAGTAATTATAAATATTTGAGGAATTATCGAATGCTAGACGGTTTCTGGAGCGATTGCTTTAATGCATATTATTATACTTAATCGTCTTTATTAAGAGGGTAAACGTATACATGCTTGATGTATGGTATTACCACAAATTACTGTGTAAATGGCAAGGTACAGCGAGAAACCTGCTCTTTAAATCAATGTGTATATTGGAGCTTACGTAAAAAATATAGGTAAAGCAGTGCAAAATACACTGGGATCAAAACGTAACATAAAACAACGCGGTAAAATAAAAAATTAAGTAATTGATAGTAATGGAAGTGGTATGCAATAGTAATAATTTAAGTGCAGACTAGGAAGTGCCATCGCATAGTCTATTCCAGGTGTGTTAATAGTTAAACATAATGTATTCCCTCGCTACAAGCTCGCACATCAAACCTATTGAAGGAGCACTACATCAAAATGGCGGTAATAGCAACGCGCTCGCAGAAAGGAAATTGTGCTACAATTACGGTGACTACGTACTCATATTACGTGAAGGAGTATACAAATTCCTTGCAACTCCACAGCCAGTAAAAAGTTTCCAAAACTAACTGAGGGTACACCATCCAGTTACAAGAAAATTGTTCCAGCCATTTGACCGTGACCATTCTTAGCAAGGTGTTTCGAAATTTGTCAAAAGATCGCTAAAAAAAGTGTTACCTGCCCATAGACACGAGATCCAAAGTCTCGAAGGTATGATACAGGAAGAAGAAGAAGAAGAAGAAGTCGAGAAGGTAGCAAGGCAGGAGGTGCTGAAGAGAAGAAGCTCATGCCGTCTGTGTGCCTAAAGCAAGGCCCCGGAGCGGCCGCTGCCATAAATTTTGATATTATACACGAGGCCTCGTCGGCTCTGCCGAGAAAGAAGAGAAAACCGGAGGGGTGGGGAGGGTCGGAGAGGAATAGCCCGCCGGTGACGCAACCAACAATGCTCTCACGAGGTTTTAACTTTCTTTTTTCGCTCCCCCGGCCCACAATGGCCCGCACGCTCTTGCGCAAACTTTCCCCGATTTCCCCCGGACTCGTAAAGACCGTTCGCTACAAAAGGACACCGGGATGAGAGGAGATCCTCCGTGCTCTCCTCCTGGTGTCTCGACCTTTTTTTTTTTTGCTCTTTCTCGCCCCCTCCCTTGCCCACCCCTCGGACTCATTTCCGTTCACGACGACTCGTATTCAAGGTCGGGGATACACGAAAACGTGACTACCCTGCGTGTACACGGGAACGTGTACGTTCCAACATTTTTACATCGTCATACGAAGGTGCAGGGTGCAGTGAACAAGTTTCCCTACGAGACTCGTGTTCGAGCCTGGTCCGAGATTTCGACGGAAACGGGGAATCGCACGAAGGGGGAACAAGGGTGGGAATGTATAAATCGTGGATGTAAGGGTTTCCGGTCGATAGAAGAGACTGGAAGAAATATGTGATCGGAGAACCAGTGGAAATGTTCGAAATTAACACCTTCTGGCCCGAAGGCACGAATTTATGCTCCAGTGAATCGTCGTAGAGTTCGACCATTAGCTCGGCAAGGAAAAGAGTTATTTCTAGTTTCGTTTTACGCGGAATTTATCGCGGAACATGCTCGACTATAAAAGACGCCGGTCCTCAAAGTGTCGAGTGTGGCAAAATGTCTGTTATAAGGTGACCGGTGACACGAGAATTTTGCCAGAAAGATTTGTCAAGAAGATGGAGTTATTGTTGCCAGAAGGTGTGGACATTGGAATCTTCATCGAGGAAATGCGAGATGCTTCTATTCGAATTGAGAAACTGGCTGTTAACGCCTGATACATCTGACTTACATACCAAGCCGTAATATTAAATAACTAAATCTGACAGATTCTAAACACAATATCACGAACTAATTTATCTCCTTCTAGAATGTTGACTATTGTTACCATAATACATATACTCAACGGTCTCATTTTCCTATCTAGAACGTTTTTGCCAAATTGCGATCAGTTATCTGCTACACACGCGCAACAATCATTATTCCAGGGATGTTCGTACAGTTAGGACAAAGAAAAATAAATCCACGCTGGATCCTCCGTATAACTCCTGCACATACATAACCTGTGCTCGATTATTTCCAGTGCAGTGAATAAAATTGCTGCCTCGTCAGAAGTATTTTCCACGTCAACGGTTAAACAAGAAAAAGTGTTTTCCTCGTCGACGACAAAAAAAAAAGTGTTCTTCTAACCAGATATCGGGAAAAATGGCTCGTTAAACCGTTCCGTCGTAAATCAGGCACTATTTGTCCCGCGTCGGAGCGTCGCGAGTCGGCCGCGGTCGAGCGCGATTTTCTCGAGTAGATTTTTATTTCGGGAATGAGCGTGGCATGTAACGTGCCACGGGATCCCTCTTGTTATTTCTCGTACTATCCATCGCGATAAATCATGGGTGCCGACGGAAGGGCTGAAGAAGTAAGACCGACATAGGAGGGCAACGGTTGTTGCCAGACGGAAAATCGAAACCAGAAAGTCAGAGGGCATTCGATAATTTATCGAATCTGCCTGTGAAAAATCAAAGGCCACGTTCTTTTTTCGGTTGGTTATAATCGTCGCCCGATTCTAGTCAGTTTTCAATCGCGCATAAATTTCTAGCTCCTTTTGATAGCAGTCATCGCGATAAATACCCGGACTGTGCACAATGGGGCCGAAATTCGTAGCGTTACACGCTTGAAATGCGTCTTTAATAGGTTAGCAGCGATATCTATTGGATGAACCAGCCACAGTTTCCGTTGTTCCCTATCGCGACGGGAAAAAGGCGGAAAAATCGATGGAATTCCCGAACCGTGACTTCTCGATTTCTATTGTACGCCTATCCGCGGTAATCTCTTCTCGCCCCGTGGAAATTCCGCGATAAATCGTACCGTCCTACTTTTCTAGTAAATTTAGAAGTGTCACTTTCTGATTTATCATGTTAATAATCGAAATATTTTAATCCCACAAAATTAAATACATGACACTTGATGAAAGTTAGTCTGATATTATTCACCTTGCCAAATCTATGTATCACTTGTAGTAATGGAAAATTCACTATTTCTTAAATAAATTATATAAAAGAACCCAGGTTCCCCTACTGCTATTTTTCAGTAATCTCGAAATACCTTATGCTATTTTGATCAACCTTCTAGGGAAAAGATATTGACTTCAACACACAGTACAGCCCTATTAATAAACTAGTAATTGTTCATCGATAGACCCTCTAAATAAAATTCAAGGAAGCGCACAATTAATACGAGTTCATCGAATTATCTTACGAACCCACTCCAATCAAGTCACACACCACAAACGCATGTAGCTTTAGAAATCGTTACTCATCGATCGAAAGAGAGAAAAAAAAAGTAATTCGAAAGCAACCCTCGTAAGGTTTCCTTCTTTGATCCGAAAAGGGACCGCCCCCTAATTCGATTTCCCCTAAAAGTTTCCTCGAAGACGGAACGCGGAACGGGCGCCGTTAATTTCCCCCGAAAACGATAGAGCCGTTACGCAATCGGCGAAAACCCGCCCCGTATTGTTTTCGAGCGTGAGCTTCTTAAATTCGAGTTATTTTCGTCTAGCGCTGGGCAAGATGGATGGCGCGTAGAGTTTCTGGCAACATCGTTGCTCTTCGCGATGGCAACTGCTACGCGGCTAGGGAAGAAGAGGATCAGCAGCGGCGACGGGCTGAGAGAGAGTGGAAAGTGAGGAGGACAGAATGAGAGAGATGCGAGTTCGTCCTCCGTTGGAAGTTGTTCCCGGAGAACGTCGCCGCGTAGTTGGCGAACGAAACGCCAACCGCCCCCGTACGTCGACGATGTCACTTCTTCTGCCCCTCGTCCTCAGTCCTCCTCCCCCCCTTTCGTCTTCTCATACGAGAGAGAGAAAGAGAAAGAGCACCATGTGACGCCTTCGGGGCGCCGTGTCTCGTTATCCGCGTGATTTATGCCGCGCTAATTGCACCGCGGCGAACAATAACCGCCCCGCGGTCTGCGTCGCCCGATTGTCAAGGCTGACTCTCACTCGACGATTCTTCCTTCCTTCTTTTCCGATTCGCTTGGCTGTGCAGTCGTCACGACCCAAGACACGTTTTTCGAATCAGACCCCAGATGGGGCTTCGAAATGGACGTACAGTGATTTCTCGATTAATGCAACACAAACGATGTTATTCCCACCACTGGGGGGATCATCCTCTGGAATCGATCACAACAGAGTAAACAGAAGCTAAGCAGAGGCAAATATATTTATGAGGCGCTGAATTAATACCTGTGTTAATACCTCAACCGAACCGATTCCAATTTAATCAACAGAATTCATCCAATTCCGGTTTGGTACCACGATATAGTCTAGTAGTACATTGCCACGATCTGGAACGACAACCAAGTCCACTACATCGCAACGATTTTACACTGCATTACTGCCAATCAGAATTGAGATAGACAGTAATAGAGTGTAAAATCGTTGCCATTTGGACTTGGTGGTACCAAACCGGAATTGAATCAGCTCAGATGCCTATCAGACGGTAGATAGGCAGTAACACACTATAAAGTCGTAGCATTGCATTGTCCTCGGTTGGCGGTATACAAACCGGAATCGAATGAGTTCTGTCGAGGCAAACCCCAACCTCCTTTTCCTTCATCTCTGTATTAGCTTCCAAACATCCCCAGAAAATCGACGCCGAAAAATCATCGAAAAAGAAAAACCATGGAAAAGTACCGTCGGGGATAATAACAGCGCGGTTGTACCACGTGGTCCAAATCGGTAACCGCGCAGGTACACATCAGAGTTGGGCAGAATTGTATTCGAATAATACACAGTGAAAAGCAGCAGTACCTAATGGTGTCGTTCTGAGCTTTAAACAGTTAATGAGATTAAATAATTCTTCGACAAATGTCGATTCATTCATAAAGAAGTATTATTTTATTATAAAAATAAAAATTCCCACGTTCAAACAATTAAAAATAACGAAATACTTTTTTTTATCTTTTATTCGTTATTCGAAACTTTTTATCTAGATAATCAGTTTGCCCATCTCTGGTATACATATATCCACCTGGTCGGTTCCCATGGATCCGCCGCCATTCCTTGTACGTCGTGTGTTCGTCCGCGCGGCCCTAGCTTTACACGTGTTGTAGCCGGGCTACGTTTTACGGCGGTGCTTCTGTGTGCACCGGCACGCTGGCCTCTCGTCTGGTTGGTTATGCAAATGACGTCCTCGCGCGCGGCATTCACACGTATATATACATATACATATTATATATCCAGCCAGTCGCCGCGGGAGCCACAATAGCCTGCCGATTTATTATTGTAAAAGTCAAAAAGCGTGACGTAACGCCGCGTTAAAGAGAGTCCGCCCGACACGTCTCAATACGCGCGCGATCGGACGGACGAAGTAGGGAGGACAGCGGTGGCGTCCGTGGCAGGGTCGCGATCTTAATTCCACGGCGAGAACGCAAATCACCGGCGACCAGTGTCTTTTTTTTTTTTCTTCTCTTTTCAAGCAACCAGTAATTTATGGCGTGCCGGGGGATGTTTGTTTCGTCTGTTAACGCTCGCTCGCTCTTCGTGAAATATATTTCACTGGTTGTAACGAGTGTAACGAGCCTCGTCCCGTTTCTCTGCGTTACATAATGGGGACCGTTTTCGGCGTATCGACGAGTTACTCTTTAGGTTTTTGACGATTTATTATGAGCTGGAATGTTGTATTTTGAAAGGTTGCTATTTCGACGATGATTCAACGAAGCGAACCACTGGATATAATAATGATAATGGGAATGATAAACTGGTTCTTTCTACTGAAAAATGCTTTTAGGCCTGACTCGAATGAGGAATTGATGTTAATAATACATGCTAAATAACTGTGTTTATTTGCAAAAAGTTATTTTAGAAATGGTCACTTCGGAACGGCTGGAAATGTGTCTTGCGATATGATTTTAGTGAGAATCGAGAAGTGATTGAGAATCGAAATTTGTACCCTCTTAATTGCTGGGTTGAAACGAACGACAGGTTATTTAAACTTACTTAAATCAAACTGTTATTTCGTAATAATTCATATTAATTTCCATTTAATTAACCTTATATTTCATGTTATAAACCTTTTACAATAATACGAATTTTCAATAATTTAATTTACGTTACCTCAACCAAAAACAGAAGTTCGCAAAAGCTTTTGAGTTAATAATAAATGAAGATTCCAGAACGTTCGTTAAATTAAACTAAAGCGAGGTGATCGAGCGAGAATGTTTTCATTTCATCATTACACGAAGGCAGAAAATGTATAATTGTATTGGGAAAAAATAACGGCAGTAGTTCACCGCCATTTCACCACATTTCTAAAGAATTCTCTCGGTTATACGATGAAAGACCCGTACGAAACGATCGGTAGAACGTCTTTATGATCTTTGGTAATAACACGAATGGTTTCCTGGTGATTTCGGATGCACGCGACAGTCTGTCATTAGTCCAGTCAATTTGATACGATCACGATCGTTAAGGAAATACTTAGATGATTGTGGCTTGTAAGGGAATCAGCGTAATAAGTGGTCCTCGGGGAGTAGTAAAGAAACTGCCGAGCCCTTGCTCCGATATTTACGACCACCATTGTCGGACAGCCGGAAGGAGGGATTTTCGCGGTGGTACGTACGAATACTTACGAGAGTCCAGAGATTTCCTTTCTCTTCCCTGATTCTTCGACTCTCCAGAAATTGTTTTTCCATCTACTTGGACGAGGAATGGGTTCTCTTAAATCTGAGACGAAGCTATCTAGAAATTCAACCATTTGGCATATTTTGACGTGATTTCGTGCGATATCTGCACATGGATTATTCTATAATTCGTACATTTTTGAATGAGCTACTGTCTGCAATGAGTACGTACATTTATATAAATATTTATGTAAATTGTAACTTATGCATATATAAATTCTCAGTTAGGTATATTAAATATTTAATGTCATTGGAAAAGAACAAGTGAGACATTTTTGATAACCAAGTAAATCTTCTCTGGAATATTGGAACGTCTAGTGAAATCTAAAAATATGCGTCTACCTCATAAATAGGAATTTAATACATTATCCAAATAAAGTTCTGGCATCTATCCTTAGATTCTATTTATTTTCTATTTCTCTCTTCTCTTTGAAATCTATTAAACTTTGTTCCTTAAACTTCCCCTTAAAAGTAGTCCAACCGAAAAGATTAATTACGATAAATTAATATCGACTGCAATAAACATCCCAGGCTTAAAATCTTGTAGCTTAAAAAACAAATAACAGTCGTACACCCTTTATTCGTCGCTCGGAACTTTTCATCCAGATAACGGTCGTTCGCGCTCGCTCATTTCTGCCTCGAGTTGCAGAAAATCAAGATGGTGTCGGCTGGCCAGGGCTCTCGCGGGGCGCGCTAATCGTCACCAGATGGTGGGCAAGTCGCGCTCGTAATTCGTTCCTCGTAATTTTTTCTCCTTCCGTGGCAATTTCGTGGAGGAAGCCCCGTATGGTTTGCCCCTTGAGTCCGCCCGGAATATCAAAGCGTATCAAAGCGATCGCGGGGCAATCAAGAGGAACGAGCCCGATGGTTGTCCGGCTGTGCTCGAGCACAAGAGCCGGCTGGTCGTTGTTCGCTGGTCAGCAGGCAAGCAGGCAAGCAGGCAGGCAAGCAAGCAAGCAGGCAAGCAGGCAGGATATCATCTACCGATCCTCTCTGGTTCCTTCGCCGCGACGTGCAGAAGGGGGCGGCCATAGGGCAGCATATAATTATCAGGACCGTAATGGCGGTCATAAATCATAGGCGCTTCTCTCCCCCAGCCGCCGGTTCGTTTCTTTCTTCCTACGGCGCGGGGCCTGGGACGAACCGTAGCTCTGCCCACGGCTGGACGATGAATACGGATGAGAAATCGGCCGTAGTCGATTGGATAGAGTCATCACTCGGCTGCCCCCGACACGGGCCAACTCCATTTTCTTTGAAAATGCGGCTAACGTGATTCCTTGTTGCCCTGGGAATTCTTCTGGCGACTGGAAGTCACACCCACGCTGTGATTCGTCGAGGATTCGGAGGTTGTAATCTTCTTTCTGAGAGTCATATTCTTGGTCGCCCGTTGATAGGATAAAATGAAATATGGTAACTGTATTTAACGTTTAATAATACAGATGTTGACGGGCAGAGTTCCCTGTAAGCTGAAGTAATAACAAGGAATCGTCGGGATGAGAAGAGAGAAAGCGGTTCCCAGCCTCCACCCACGTCTCAATTACGGCAAATGGTAAACGAGTGCGCGGATGAACGGAACGAGCGATAAGAGCGCGGCAATAAAGTCGTACGAGCTTCAGTTTCCTCGTCATCCCGTAACGTTCCGTGCGAGAGACTGCTCGTGGAGGGGAAACAAAGCCCGTGACGAGCGTAATATTTGCAGAATCGATTTAATACGCGGACAAGAGGCGAGATCCACCGACAAAGAAGCTGCCCCTACGTCCGCAAGGACAAAGGGATCTGTTCCGACGGTAATCAGGACCCTTCGGTTCTCGCCTCCCCAAAGGTCAGCCTCCGGTTATTCCGCCAATGGCGAACCGTTCGATCGTCTCCAGGGACAAGTTCCTTGGATCGACGCTCGGTCGACGCACACACACATACTCTCACCCAAACGATGGGCATCCATAAGCCAAGCTTCGCGAAGCCAACCCCCCAACTGTCGACTGACATTCTCTGCCCGTGACGACGGGGTGGGCCTTGGTCACGGTTCGATGGTGGGGGCGAACAGGAAACCCGGGGAAAACGGAACAGGAAATGGAACTCTGCGTCGAACATTAAGTACTGGATACATTGTTTTGCAGCGAACTTTCATAGGAAGAGGATAAATGCTCCATCCATTGTCGAGACACAGCGTTACTTAACCAACATTTTACCAAATTGCGCCAAGTGATAAACGTCGATGACGAAGCGATCGCATGAAAAACACCGTCGTTCCACGGGAATTATAAATCGGACCATCGCAGCAGATATTTTTAATTGTTTTCGTGTACGGCGAAATCCGGCCGTCCTTCGGAGATTATACTTGATAGGAATGTTTTGCAAAGATCCTCCGAGTGGTATTGAAATTTCCCGTTACGCTCTCGGTCGTTTTAGTTTCACGCGAGATCTCGACAAACACGAAGCTGGATCCACCCACTTGGTGGATAACAAGGATTACCAGCGTGTCGGAAAATTTCCGTTCACCAACAGTGATTTACAGTATTTCCTACAATTAACGGACGTTAGTGACGTTTCGACGTCGCGACTCTCCCGTCGACGGGAGGCTGATATTTTATCATGATTATGAGGTGGTCTCTCTGGACACGGGGCGAAAAGTCGAAACCGAAGTAAAACGACGCCGGAGACGCCGTTTCAGGGTGGGGAAGGGAGGGGTTTCAACCACTAGGTAAGCAAGAATTATGATCCATCTACGTCGGTGGAAACGCGAAGGGACTGACGCACGCTTTTCCGGTAGCCGCGCCTACGTGGTACTTCTTCCTACCCCCGTGTTACGCGCTTCCCCTTTTTCGTGTTTCGTTTCCCTTTCGTTCGGTGTATTCCTCTTTTATCCCTCCCCTGTTCTCTTCATTACTCTTTATCCCATTAGCGTTATCCACTGATCACGGAAGGCGGCAACGTTCGTGATGTATCGGGAGATGGAATGGTATCGAATAGGGGTGTCGAATATCGATAATAATTGATGGTTTCTGAAATATTTATTTGTCGCTTGTTTTGTATTTGCGACTATAGTCGGTCTCCGATTAACGCAAGCAGCTCGGATAAATCGAAGCCTGGGGTGAAATTAGAGAAAATTTGTTTTCTAAACAAAATGAACTCTTTATGTGACAGAAGTTGCATTTCTTTGTACAATATAACTTATGATAATATTTTATTTTATTAATGTCGCACTTTGTCACGAGGGTCAACCGTTAAATAGCTTTTTCAAAAACTTCCTAAACTACACTTTATTATTTTACACTACACTATGTTGTAATACTTAAAAGTAATACTGAATATAGATTTGCACAACGGCTTCGCTCCTTACTTTCCCCGAAGTAGTCCCCGCGACAAAAGCTGAGAAACCCCGGTCAAATAATATACACGTTACCCGAAAAGCAACCTTCCACCGTTCCCGAAAAGAAAGAAAGAAAAACGAAAATTCCCAACGATCCCGGTCTCCGTTGGCCCAGCGATTTTCCCCCGTTTCATTCGGTTTTCTTCGATGTCGGGTCCGCGCGGCGGCTGAGGGTTGCAAGCGAGGGGTGGCGGACAGGGAGCGAGGGAGAGAAAGGCGGCGAGAAAGAGGCGAGGGGGTTAGTAAGGGGGGGAGGGCGGTAGCCGAGGGAAAGCTCGAACGCGTTTAGGGGAGGGGGTTCGTCACTGTAGGAGGGGTTGGTTTCGAGGGGGAGATTTCGGGGTGGGGTGCGCTGACAGCTCGACGCTCTCGTCCGTTCCACGCTCGACAGGAGGATACGCTTCTCTGCACACATTCACCGGCTCACGCAACGCACATACACACACAGAAACGCTTCGTACGCGCGGAATACACGCGTCACCGCGGGCACCATACGTGTGTGGGGTGCGGGGAACGTCCTCTTTTTTTCCCCCTGCAGCTCGTCTTCGTCTCCTACACGCGCGCACACATACATATCTAACCTGGTCACTGTCTCTCTCTCTCTTTTGGTCTCTCAGCGCGGGTCGGCCGCTCGTGTGCGCGCGTTACCCGTCACATTGCGTAGTTTCGTTTCTGTCTGTCCTGTGTACAACTTCTGCCGAGTCAGAAGCGGAGTCGCGCTGGCTGCGTCGCTCGCTAGCTGGTTTCACACGGGGGACACGCGCCGTGGTCCTCTCTCCTCGATGACAGTCGCCGAGGGAATCAGTCTGCTGTCTTGCCTGACGCGATCATGATCGTACTCGCGAACTATACGGATTCCCCCGGTGAATCGCGGGACACGTGACGCTGAACGTGTCACGTTCGCCAGATCCCCCACGTGTCGCCGAGTGAACGCAGCTACCCTGGACTGGGTTAAACCGAGTGAACCGTCGAACGTTGCAGTGCGCTCACGTGTTTTCGGAGCATCGTGAAAAAAGTTCGTGTGTCGATGTGTGTGTGTGTGTGTGTGTGTGTGTGGTGTGTGGTGGATTGGACGTACTTGTTCGAAGTTTTTTTCGAACTTTTACACATGTGTCTTTATTCGAAGTGTATTTGGTACCTTGGTGATCGAGGTTCAAGGAAGTTTCGCGTGTTGGTTGTCGGATGATTTCGTCGATGAAACAGGGCTCGGAATCGCGCGACCGACGTTTATGATCGTGAATGCTAAATCGTGTTGAATATATTCTTAACATTCCGCAGCTATGAGTGTCGCCCTCGGACTACACTGTCGATCGTTGTACGGTGACACGGAATATTTTGCCGGAGAGGTTGATCTTGCGCCACGTGGATAATACCGGAGAACAGGTACAGAGAATTTCTGTCACATTTTGGCGACGATATGTATAATTCTGTCGTATTCAGTTGGCGATATGTATACACGAGCTACTATTCGGTGAATGTCAGAGAATCGAGAGGACAGTAAAAGTGAATTTTGGTTTATTATCCGTTGTGATACAGTGGTTTTCCTAACTGCTTCATTCGCGAATGTTCTGGTTTCTATTCTTCGTGACAAGTAATTATGAATGCATTGCGTGGTATAAATAAATAAATTAATAATAATGGGAATCTGCATAAACTAGAAAGTATTGGGTAGTGACGAAATATCCAGAAAATTCGAATCGCTAATTAGATACTTTCTAGATCGACTCTTCCTTGTTTCTCGTTGGAAAGTGCGCGTGATTCATATCTACCTCGGTAAATTGGAGCGCCATAGGGATACTTCCCCCCATAAAATTAATCGTATTTCATGTAGATAATATTAAAACTATAAATCCGTTACAGAATTGGATAAAATCGGTCCCCATTGCAAAACTGCAAATCATCATTAACGTCTTGTCTTACGACTTTCTTGACGTCTCCTGAATTCTGTGCTTATCGCAACTGTACATTTACTCTAAAAGTTAAATATTAATACCAGTAACGTGATGTACTTCGCTTCCTATACAAAGAAAACTGAAAACATTACCGAATGCTAAAATCATCACTTCTTACATAGGGCACTAAGAACTGTTTAATTTAAATTAATGTTGACTTAGAAAATACTTCCTTACTGTACACTATATTGCTGTAATAGTTTCTACTTCTATTTTAACTTCGTTGTTATGTATGCATACTGGGCTTGCACATATAAACATATAAAGAAAGGAAACGAATAATATTCATGTTTGCTGAATTGATTTTAAAATCATTAACAACAAATCTGACACGATGTTATAAGACGAGGGGTTAATACATCACGACTAAACGTCACTTTTTCTCATCATTCAACCAAGCATACCTCAAAGTATTCGGATTCATAGACCACGACCAAGATAGCTCTAATCCCCGTAACACATTTATCCCCGGGGCGCGTCGATGCGTTCCATATCTGCGCGCGAGCAGTTATCGCGGTCAGGAGTGCACCACGAGATTCTAGAGTAGATGGGAGGGGCCAGGGAAAACTTTTTGTTCCGCTCTCGCCGGAAGGCTCTCCTTGGGATCGCGGGGAAAGCGTGGCGAGTTCGTTACGTTGTCTACCGTGTGTATCGATAGGTGTGCGTATACGTAATTGGCGGCGTGTTTGCACAGTCTGGCCGTTTGCAGCGGTGCGTCGTCATCGGCTCTCCCGCGCACGGTTGACAACGCGCCGCGATAACGCTCGCCGACCACGATTTTCTTTCTCTGTTTTTCTCACCTTGCCTCACTTCCGAGCGATCCGAGCGCTGTCTACCGTCTGGCCTCATGTTAATCAGCCGATAGCCACCGCGAAGAAAATCGCGTTTCACGCGTGACTGCGCGCGAGTGATCGTTTGTTTGTTGCGCGCGTGCTCGTGCTGCGAATCTCTCTCTCTCTCTCTCTCTCTCTCTCTCTCTCTCTCGGTGATCCTGGCTGCGCGGGAACCGTCCACGCCAAGGACACATCATGGCGGTGACAGGTACGTGTGCGTTTTGATGACACGACAGACTCGCCTATGGATCGTGGAAAACGCTTCTTCGATGTCCGGTTTGTGCGACGTCGGCGGAGAGGTTTCGCGTTGTCGATGGAAAATACGGATGTGGTTGGTTTGTTGAAATTAGTGTGTATTAAGTACCCTTGTTGTTGAAGGATATTGTGGGATATGTATTGGAATATTTGTGTTATAAATGTACTTTAGAAACGTACATGTAGAAGGATAGATTTATAGTTTGGAAGAAGCTTTCATTTTTTAATTGGAGATCTTGGACAGTTGAATTATGAAATGTATTTTACTTAAACTCCACCGATTAGATTTCCCGCTGACACGTTTTGCCTCCTCGAAAATTGTCGGTCGAAGATGATACCAGCTTACAAGAGATTACCACTTGTAAGCTTCCTACATGTAAAAGACCATGAAACTTTTCTATACAAACCCAGACAAGGATTCGAATATATCAGAATTAGTCCACCCTCTCTGCTCAAGGGTTAACAAAATATCAGTAGAACACACAAGCAACAAGTGTGTCGTGAACACTAACAATTCTTCAAGAAAAAGAATCTCATTCTTTCCCAATACGAAAAACGGCCCAACAGAAACAATTATCCCTGGCCCCATCCTCCTTTAGTGTCCCCCGTACACCGAAAACGCCTAACCGCGTCGTGTGGGATCTCCCATCGGTGTCACGGCGGAACGGTTATCTCGACGACGAGAGACCCGTTGGAACGCGAAGACAAATGTCCCGCTAAGCTCGCCACCCCCGCCGTATCTCGGATTAAAATCTTAAATGCAGGTCAAACGGTCCGTCGCCGTTCGGCCGTTGCCACGTGGCCCGCCGGTGCCTCATTAACGCACGGTAGCGCGAGAACACGCACCTTTATTCTACCTGGGAGGGGAAGAAACAGATAACAAACGTTGTCCTTGCATAATTCGGAACACCCAAGATCCTTACCCGGGCTATTTTTAATACGGGACACGCGACCGTTTCTCCGATACTTTTGCCGGATCCGCGGACAAATACTCCATGGAAAAACGCCATAGTTCTTGTTAACGAGCTCCTGTTACCACTTCGTCGCTGGGGGTTGAGGAAGATCGACAAACAACGACGACCATTCTTGGCGACGCGATTTTAGTATGGCTCGGGGTGGGCTTATCCGTTCCGATATGGCGTCCCCGTAACCCTCCATAAATATTTAATGAAGCACGAACCCTTCGATCTGACGAGGGTCACGGATTAATCCTCGGGAGGATGATCGCGGGTATCGGCGTGTTAAGGAACGCGTTTACGGACGATTAACCGCGACTACGTTCTCGCGTGCGCGATAATTGGTCCGGATTAATCACGGTGAATTTGGAATTTTTTTTTATGGTTGAAGAAGACAAATTTTTTGTTACTAATATGAAATTATATTTTGTGATCGTAATAGTGTACCAAATTATAAAATCTGAGTGTGTTAGTACCAGTTTGTTAATAATTTTCTGTTCTAACACTTAGCAGTTTAGCTTTATTTCGGATTCTGTTTTCGATTATGAATTCCTGAATTTAAAAGCAGAAATGTTCAGTTTGGGAGAGGACAAAAATGGAGGACAAAATTATTCTGCCTCGGTGCCGTTTAATTTGTCTCCGAAATTAACCCGAATCGCATGATAGAATTTTTCAACCGATCCAGACACCAGTACCGAAAACAATCCCGTTCCGAATCGCTTTCACCACGATATTCACGAAAGATCAAGATTAATCTCACTCCGAACGCTCTTTGATCCTCCCTCTGAAACGAATGTGAACTCTTCGACGCGTTCGTGCCGCAAAAATGATGTTCCGACCAGTTCTCTGTTTTCAAAACGTTGCTCTAACCGAGAAACATCAATTTTCCTCTGTTAGTATCTTGCTCTGACGCATGACACAGGAAGCAAAAACACAACATTCCCTATATTTCTTTTAGATTCTGCAAAAATATATTCGGAACCTGTACGATCAACCCTCCGTGACTTTCTAATATATTACGGCTAAGATTGAATACACGAAAATTGCAGATTCTTAAAATATTTCATACCAAAGGAATCTTCGTAAATTTCCCACAAAAGAAATATCGAGAGATATCCGAAGGCACGGTTGCGATTAATGTAATAAAAATTCCAGCCTGGCGTCGGAGTAAAAATAGAATCTGCGGGGAAAAAAAAGTGTTGATGACACGGCAACAGGTTGGTAGGCGAGGAGGAAATTACGAGCCGTTCGCGGCCGCGAGCTTTCCAGTGGAATCGCGAAAAAGTGGAATTCCTGCAGCACCATACGATTGATGATATTAATTATATAGATTCGTTAAGAGGAAAAGAATGCGGGGCCCGGCGACATTGTGTCACATGCAAGGAACACGTTTCAGGCCGCCAAGCGCGCAAATATGTATTCCATTAGATCGGGCCGCTGCGCTGTTACCGGCGTGCAAACAACGCTCGAGGAATAATCGACCGTTCCTGGCCGGTGCTAGTGGTACGCTGCACGCGTGGCCATGTAACGTTGCCATTAGATGTCAATGCATCGCCGCCGTTAGTTACTTCCCTCCGTCAGACGTCTTGCGACGTCATTGGTACGATGTATTTTACCATTTCCACTTGCTGGCGACAGCTGTTTCGCGGCGCAACACTTCCTGCGAACTGTCGGCCATTAAACTTACAACGTGTTACCAGATAGTCTACTAATTTATTTGCCCTACCAAGTATAGGGGACACTTATCCAAATTAATCGATGGACTTGAGATCGTGGATAAGCGAGTTCACCTGAAGCAGATGTCTTTCCGAAGCCGACTTGAAGTGAAGAAGAAATGGTAGTGAAAGAAGGAAGAAGTAATGAAGTTAAATATGATTTGCTGAGAGATTTATGAATGCAAAATTTTATTATCGCCCATGAAACTCTCTAGCGACTAGAGTCTAGCATAAGAAGCTTTCATCGTGGTGATATTATGTTCCTGTGTGAAGAGTTTCACTTGTAAACTAGACTAACATTTGATCTCTGGATAATAGAAAGTTGGAATTACAGAGTGTCCGGATATTAGATCATTGAGATAACGAGAGTTTGATTAAAGAAGATTTCACCATGTTTATCTCGTGGAGGATTAAAAATTTCTGATGTCTTCGTGTAAATGATCCAAGGGACACAAGTACTCTGTCATAAATGTAGCTTTCAATTTTCCAGTTTCGAAGAATAAGGAAGTAATTTGCAGGAAGATGTTGATCTAGCAATTAATCATCGCGACGAAGTCGCTTCGGACGCGACTCGACCAGACGTTGCAACGTTGACCTTTCGCGAGTTCCCAGTTTGCAGACAGCGTCGACTAGAGTTTGAACTTTGGCTCACCTTCAGGTGGCAACTACGGCAAAACCCGAATTCGAGGGTGATCCGAGACTATTCCGGGGTGAAGACGCTTCGCTGCGCTTCTGATTTAGTGGATTCATGGCCACGAGGTCGGTGTTGGGGTGTCTAGTAGCTTAGAGAAGCTTACACGGGGGATGAGGAACGATCAGAAAGCGCAAATGTCTCGCCCCCCCCCCCCGAATAAATTAACGATTGTTTACATGAATAGTCGACTAGTGTTCTTTCTCTGGTACTTTGAACGCTTCGTTGAACTTAAATGAACCCTTCCATGACTGCTAACACACTCCATAATTTATCAAATACTTGATTATTGAGAAAATACTACTTGCATTCTCCCTAGCCTCACCTCTGCCTTGCTTTACTTCATTTCATTTAGTATATAAAATATTCCTTTTCTCAATATTAAGGTTCAGCCCTTAGTTTAAGGTTTACTTCGTTGAGACAATATTAACAATCTTCACATTTTAGTATTCTAAACAATTATCTGAAATGCTAAAGTATCAAAGTATAATATCAATTAGAAGACAGATTCGTACTGCTGGTAATTAACTTAGTTCGAACAAGAAAGGCGGACCAATATGGAAATCACTTCCGAAGAAATGTTTACGACGATTTCTCGCGGAAGCTTTTCCACCGATCATGCGCAGTTTCCTTTCCCGGACTACACATATTTTCACCGCGTCGTCGTCGAGCACGCGCGCCGGTTTTCCTTGGAATATTTCGTCCCGCCGCGACATTAGCCAAACAAGTTTTTCTGGAAGCTGTCATATCACGAACTATACATGTAACGTTACGAATCGAAAGGAGAATCTAGTTTTCGATAAAAGAAATAAAAGAAACGCACCAGCCGATAAATTATGATTTAATAACCGGGACCGGAAGCCCAACAACTTCGACCTGGTTATAGAATTTTTCCTAGCTATTTTATTCTATCTTTTTCTTCCCTGCGCATGTTAGTCTCGAACAGGCTTCTGTTTCTTGTTCTCTTCGTTCTTTCTTCGAATCCTGCGTAATTTTGTACCTCAATAGATTTAGATTCTGTGGATCCTCGGTTCGAAACGGGTGTTATTAACCACTCGATCGTGTTTTAATGGCACCGTAATCTATCGGGGATGATTCTCAGAAGGATTCTGATCGCGAGAGTCGATTTAATTCCAGGCCCGGGGAGCGTGTTATTCCGTAGGTTTCTGTTAATTTCGGGGTAGCCGAGGAGAGAACAACCCGAACCCCCTAATTGGCAACGGGTTCTGGCGTAACGGCGACTTTCAGATTCTTTCGAGAATCCTCGAAGCAATTCTGCACCCGGCTTGTCCACATAAATCGATACTTCCACGTGTAATAATTTTCTATAAGTTTCAAATTTTCAAAGAATTTCAATAACTAAAAAGAAAATTTATGTAACTAGAATTTACAATTTACAGTAAAACATCAAATAAACCAAATTTTATTTGGACCCTTAAGATTCAGGTTAATTGCCGTAATAAATAGAAATGAGGAATGAGATTTTACATCGTATGTAAATACTATGTTAATACTCTTTGTTTCATATTCACACAATTTTCGGGCCATTGGTTAGAAATGTTCATTCACTGGTCACATCTGTATTTTCTCTGGTTAATTGAATTACCTACATTTTCCACTTTTACACATTAAAATCTATACGTTACAAAAATCATATTTTCATGTGTCAAAAATTGATTAATACCATTATCATTTAAAATTCGACTTTAATAGTTGTAAAATCTCTTAAGTGATCATTCATTGGTGCGTTCACCGTCACTGCCATTCCGTGCCCTAATTTCACTTCAAAATAGGAACTCTGTAATTCAACCGTTTCTCGAGTACACTCGCGCGATATCCTCTTCGCCGGAGGTCAGAAAACGAAAAAACTCCAACCCAGCAGCGTCCCCAAACGACGACCTCGAAAGCTCGACGGCCACGCGAATGCCAGCGGTCGTGAAATAAAAAAAAACAAAAAACAAAAAAAAAGAACGAATTAAAAGAGAAGCGGAACGAACGGAACGAAAAAGAAATAAATGCGAACGGTGGCCGTGAACAACTCGAATGATTTTCCACAATGGCATACCGCGGGCGGCCGATACCCGTTCGAAAGGCAATAAATATTTCAGCTAACCCGGCCGTGTATAAGGCGTGCTCCGCAAAAGCGTTCCATTCATACCGCGGCGTAACTTCGCCACGATGTACCGACTCTCTTTCCGCCTGTTCCCTCTCCCCTCTTCAACCGTTCGCGTGGCCGCATTGATACATATACACACCGTGTACCCCCTTACGGTTTACGAGCTGCTAGGATGATTTATCGGGATCGAGACCGCCGCGAGGATCATTAGAAACGTCGCTCGAACCGCGTCGGCCGCCGATCCGATCGTCGATGCACTCTATTGATTCCCCGTCGTTCCGACACGGTTCGATCGGGGTTTCCGTCGATTCATTCACGAACTCTGGGGGTCGCTGCTTTGAAGAGGCGAAGATTTGTGACTATTTTTTTGGAGGAAGGGGTGAATGTGTTTTAGAACGGGATGGATTCGCGTATATTTCGTGTGATTGATCGTTAAGTGTGGCTGTAGCGACGTCGATTTAGCGAGGGGGTTGGATGTGGGTCAGGAGTCTATTTTGTAGGTGAATCAGGTGGTTTTTAATATTCCTGGTGGTCTTTTTTTAAGGGGAATGGAGGAAGGGGGAAACTCTTTTCAGAGAGGAAGAATATATAGGAAAGGTGGATAAAGGTTTATTCGAATAATATCTACGTAGTGAAAAGTAGAAGTACATATGTACAATCGTCATCCTGACCCTTAATCTTTTAACAGTATAATGAAATTAAGAATTGCGGTAGATGAAAAATGTAAAAAAAATGTTTTACGCGCGTCTCTTTAATAATTACGTCGTGTATGATAAATGCGCCGTGCTCGAATCTTACTGGGGATAAATTGTTCAGGGGTTAAACGGTTAATGGGATTAAATAATTGTTTGCCAAGGTCTGTTCATTCAAAAAGTATTATTTGATTAGAAATATTGGAATTTCCACGTCTCATCGATTAAAAATGACGAAATACTTTTTTATCTATTCGAAATATCACAACTGTAGAAACATCATGAAGATACTTCAGTACCCACGACCAATTTATCGAAACAACCAAAGATACACCCAAACTTTTGCCTAAACCAATCCCACAATTAAACTTTATTTCCGAGTTCAGTGCACCATTTAAAACAATACATCTGAAAGACCGAAAAATAAATATTATGGCAGCTTTAAACGACTAAACAAAAAGTGTCTGTCGAACACTTTTGTCCCGAGTTTCCAAATACAACCACAAACAAAAATCACACGTGCATTATACTACACATTCATTAAACTCTGTTCCCCATCGTCTCTCACTTCGCAAGGAAATAAAGCAAAGCAAAAGCTGTAATAACATTTCAAACATTCGTCACCTTTCCGCGTGAACACATCACTACCGAAACATTTCCACGCGCGTTCGTAGTCTCTGGCAGTGTGTTTTCGAGACGACGTCGCCACACCGGGTGGTAGGGACGCCGGTTATCTCTCACGGTCTTCCGATTTAATTAAGCACGGTTTCTGCCTGAGCCAGGAACTTTCGATATTAGGCCCGGCCCCGTATCTATCGGGTCGAGCAAGCAAACTCTGAACTCCCTCGCCCCCTTGTGTCCACACGCACACACATACGATCGCTATATGTATGGGTGATCTCGTTTCCAAAGTACGAGAGAGGCAGCGGAGTTGAAGCCAGCCGCTGGCCTTTGTTCACGGCGTTGGATCTGCCGGGCTTTCATCCTCCTACCCACCCTATCCTGTAACCCTCCGTCGGACGCTGAGCGTCGCGACGCCTCCTCTACCCACTCTCTATCCCCGTTCCTACGGTCTATCTCACTCTTGTCAACTTGTCAAACTACCCCTACCGTTGAGCTTCGCCGAGGCAGCAGCATCCAATACCGACCCTGAACCAACCGCTCCACGCTGCCGTCCAGCCGAATCCTCGCCTCTCACCCTGCCGCCATATCTGCTCTCTCTCCACCCCTGAATTTCCTACTTTTCACCCTCGACTAGCTCCTTCGTTCTTCCGTTCTGTTCCCCGAATCTCTTTTCTGTCCGTAACCGCGAACCTCCAACGACAACAGACTCGACTGTCCGGAAAACGTATTTCCTATGGGAGAGAGACACCACCAGTGGCGAACGACTGGGTTCTCGGCCCTCTAGGTTCCATCTTACTTCGATTATCGCTTGGGCCCTCCTGTGGGAGCGGATAGTTCGCTACCAGTTAGCGCGCGGTATATTGCTCTGTAGTTGTGTGAGAAAAGTCAATTTTGTTTCTTATGGTCGAAGTTGGATCGTGTGATGGAGGAACTATGGGAACCAGACTTGTGTGATGTCTTCTGGGTAGTGTGTAATAGTGAGAGGATGGATGAGGGTGTGGGTGATGGTAATTGTTTCGGGAAGACTTATTTTCGGAGGGTCGAATTACTCTTTTTGGGGGTGAGAAGGTTGTTTCCGTTTCGAAGTGTTGACTAGTTGATTAGAAAATAAGTTAAAAGGCCAACCGTATTTAATACAATATTTCGCGTAGCGATACGACGTTCATCATTGTTCCTGTATTCAAACAATTTTGTGGAAGCATTACCTACATTTTTGGTTAACAAATAGCTTCCCGGTAAGAATCTGCATTATTTTTGTATAAAATATTCTAAAAAAAAAGTCTCCACTTGAATGATACACGTTCATTTACGTACAATTTTTGCACAAAGTAGTTCTAAAAAATATACTAATACTTCAATAGTCTTTTGGTCGTATTCGACAATGTTCGAGGATAAAATAGATATTCGCAGCAGTTTGCTAAAACACATCGACTTCCTTAGAACCCACAAGAACACATTTGCGATAAAGTCTAACCATTTTACCATTCGAATCCTCCCATTGTTCGCTATACTCCCAACAAAGGTACCATCCCAAAAAAGGCGCGAGTCTCTCGCCATTCCATTAAGTACTAGCTCCTCCTCGTCCGTGTTGTCTTCATCGACCAACTCCCTCGACCGAGCTCAAGAAACGCAGAAATTGCCATCGAGCAAAGGAATTTCCAGCAGCGGCGGCAGCCACCTGTACACAAGACGTTCCATTTCTCGGGCGGCCTTTTGTGCCGGCGTATATCGGTATTCGATCTATTCAAAATATTCCTTGGCAATATCCTTCCACGCACCGCCCTCCAGACGATGAAATATTCCGTGAACGGAGGGAGGCAGGCAACGGTGTTTCCTCTCGATAAACGATATTAGCATTAACCCTGGATTACTAAACTATACTGTGACTTAACGATGTTACCAATCATTCGTAAATTACAACAACTGAAAGAAAATACGTAATGTTTGAAAAACATATCATTTTTATTAGGTAACAAATATTCTGCTAGCTAGACTTAAAAATAATGAAAAATTAACCCTCAGACACCAGTGCGAATTTGCACCAGCGAAATATTGTTTCGTCTGTAACATTCTATCTAGCTAGTATATTTGAAATTTTCATATTTAAAAATATTGTTTCTCACCTAAATTTTACCCTAAACAATACGAATTCAATTTCCACTAATCCCAATTTTCACTACTCGGATGATATGCCCGAGGATTAAGACAGTAATTATTCAGCACAATCTTCTCACACACATGTTGACTACTTCTCAGAATCGCGACTTCGAGGTTGTAATTTTTACGATAGTTTAGTAATCTAATGTTAAATCTTGAGAACCACACTCGGTCAATCTAGCATATAATCAGCTTTTCACTTACTAATTATATCCGTTAATTGTGCAATATCTGTGGTGGACCGACTCTACGGCGAACGGTGTGAACACGCACCTCGTCTGTGACACGTGTAGAACCTAAACATTCCTCCCCTCTTCTCCCCTGCGGAACATTTTCGTGATTATCGCCGCGCAATATCTGTCGGGTCGCCCACGAGAGCGCCGACTTTCGACCCGCCACGCTGAGGAAATTTGCATTCGACCATTTCGCCCGTAACCACCTTCTCGCCTTTTTCTCCCTTCCGCATATAGTAACCGCGTTTCCTATATCGGCGAAGGAAGAACGGCTGAAGGATCGGTTCGGTGGGAGTCGAAGGGTAACGAACTAACGGGGGGTTCGGTGACCCCTCAATGGCCTCGGAAACGGACCTCATCGATTTCTATGCGGAGACTTTATTTACAGTGTGTTGTTCTTGAAACAGTTCTGGCGGGAATGGAGGCTTAATTGTTTAGCGTGATCGACGCTTTGGGTATAGACAGAACGTAGAGAAAATTTGTAATCGTTGAATGGAAGGATTTATTATGGGATTGGTGCTCGTAACTGTGGTTTATCGTTGAAATTTTGAAGAAATATTATACAGAACGTCCCCACGTAAAACCCCACTCACTGGTTAAGTACAAATCTATATATCTGAGAAAACTTTTACTTATGCTACAAAATAAAATTTCGCAAATTACACTATAGTTTCCTTACACGTGAAATCACATTCAAACTAACCTTATGGAGAACATAAAAATTAATTGTTCGAGGACGGCTGGTTTTACATGGGACGTTTTGTATAAATGAACGTAGTCTGTGCTTCACGGTTTCTATTGTAAGTAAGTACACTGTCCATGTCTACGGTTTTTTACGATTTTGTAGACTAACCCCTTAAACAGATATCACAGAGGAAAATATTGCTTTCATCAACCCTAAACTCTGGTTTAGGATATTTTTCAAGCCAGTATAACCACTTATTATCCGAGGGTACTATCTGTTAGTAAACTATATATTAAACCGTATCGCCGTGTTTCAATAAACCAGTTGTAACCAGGTTGTTTATAAATGTAATAACAAGCAATTGTGCACCTAATCAAATGAAATTATTATTTTTCCCAAGCAACCTATATAGTCAGTGCAGTAACACCACCATTACAAAAAAAATGTACACCTTTCTAGATACTCAAAATGTTCTGTCAATCCTTGCGGAGAACAAACAGTAGAGATCGAAACTCCCGACGTCAGGACTCACCCCCAGCTCCGTTACCCCGTTTTCATCACGACCGCGATTCACCCTCCGTTTCGAGTTCCCTCTCGAAAAAGTCCCTCGAACTATCAGCGAAACAGAATTTTTCACGAGGGTGTCTCAGCGCGTTAATTCGGAAAAACGCGTCGCCGCCCCCCACCCCCTCCCTCTCGAGCGGCGGGCCGCAGTCGTGACATAAATTAACTCCGAGGTAATTATTTCAAAGTCGTGGCGGCCCACGGGGAGGATGGCAAAGGGGGGTGGGTAGGGTGGGGGGTGGAACTGTTGGAATTTTTGACTCACCTTGTACAAGCTGTCTGTGCCGAGAGCGAAGGAGACATACGGTGAGCGAAACTCTCTTGAGCCCGGGGGTGAGCTCGTACAACGTTCCGGCCGAGCGAGCCCGGAGCTTGATTTATAGGGTGGCGTCAAAACTTTCCACTCTCCGGCGTATCTCGACGGTCTTATACGGCGACCCCCCCGGCGCTCGCGACGAAATAAAGGCTCACCTTTCGTAATTTTAGGTCCGCCGACCTTGTTACGCGCGAGGACACGCGTACCGACCCCATTATCTTTCACCCCCCTGCCGTTCCGTTGCGCCCGGATCGATTGCTCTATTGTCTTGGTAGCCTTCTTGAGGGTCTTTTTATACGTTTTTTTTTTCGAAGATGAAGTTATTTGGAATTTGAATATTGTGCCAACTTACATCACTTAAATTGTATGGAGCCCTTCCTCGTTTATCATCATGGGTAGTTAAAAAGGGATGAAATCTAGGTTTTACAATTTTGATAATTAAGTGGGTAGTTCCTCTTCGGAATGCACGAGTTGATAAAGACTTGGAGAACAGTAACGTTCACGAAATGAAAAAAATGTTTAGTTGACAGACGTATAATTAATCGTATTGAGAATAATTATCAGTTCTGCATGAATAACTTCTTTGGCGCCATTTCCCTACTATAATCATACATATTTATAAGCATTGTTAAAACAAATAAATGTTTTGTTTTCCTGGTTTCTCTAGCAGTTAGACGAGAATCACTAATAACTCATACCACCTGACAATATGGCCGTCGATTAATGTCGTAATATAGTGCGCATCGAAGGAAGGTATAAAGGGTGAACACATAAACGCAGTACAAAATGAAAATGTCGTAGTTACCGAAGGCACTCAGGACCCTTCCTAACGAAGGACTCGAGGGTTGTTACCAGTCGAGGCGAATCAGCCTTAAGGTTGCGGATAACGAAGGTTACCCTAGTGTTTTAGGAGCGCATATAGGCCTCGTCTCATCGGTCAACCACACGTCCATAAATTATGAATTATCCGGCAACCCTTTCAGCCTCTCCCTCCGGAAAGCAAGTTGCATCATGAATTCTAATTACTCGCGTTAAATCGCCGGAAATGGCGTCGAGATCTTCTTCCAATGAACCAAAACAATTACACGCACCTTCCATCCAAATTCTAAATACATAATTCTTTTGCTTATAGATCAATCATTCCGTCGCGAAAAAGAATACCCAATTCTGTAAGTAGAGTAATAAGCACCGGGGTATAAATGCTTGTCTTGATCAACGATAAATTTTCTTTTCACGAGATCGTTGAAGTTTCGAACGAGCCCCCGTTGTTGCTTAGTTCCCGTGGCTCTGTGCCACGAGTAATTCCTCTCCGATTCCTCTATTTCCGCGCGACTTTTAAAGTCCCTTTAGAAAACTTTTCGTTACTCCGCGATGAACTGCGGCGATAGGACCGTCCTCGTCGGACGGTTATTAACGAAGTAGAATCTAGATTTCGTGAAACCTTCCACTGACTTTTAACCTCTTTGCTCGAGTGAAACTCGACGTTCTCAGGGAACGGCCGTGCCCCCCCGTTTTATATGCACCGGTATGTACGCAATACTCGACCCGAGATCCTATCTGGTCTAGCTTTCTTGCACGATGAACGAGCATCCGCGTGACTACGTTACAATTTTTAAACGTCTGGTGTGGTCTGAATCGAGTTGGTTAACTCTTTGGAAACTCCCTATTTTCCATTACTCTCGAAAAATTATGGAAGTAATGCCTGCAAACCTTCTCTAGCGGGATAATATGATCTTCAAATCTCTATTGAAGTTGTACAGTTAAACAATATTACTCTAAATTTTCGTAAACAATAAGGATCACACAGTTTATAGACAACTAAAACTTGAGGGTAGAAAAAACCAGAGTTGTTTGAATTGTAACTTAATATCCACGATCAAGAATCACAGTGTATCACCTAATCATCCCCAATAAGATTGGTAAAGAATCATAAGTCACCTAAGCTCAAATCCATATTCTCAATTCTGACAAATTCTGACCTACCTCGAAGCCAAACCACTTCGAAACACGACGAACCTGAAGAAACTAGATCGCCTCCTTTTCCAAGGAACACGGTGAAGTCGTTCACAAAATTACACGACCTTCGACTCGTCGAAACGAGAGCGTGACGAAAAGAGAAAGTTGGCCGCCTTAAATTTCGGCTGTTGGACAAAAAAGTTTTTCCGAAAAAATGTGAAAGTTAGGCGAGTGGCCGGGCCTCTCGGAGGCTTTTCAGAGGCGACGCTACCGACGAAAGCAGATAAACAGGGGTTCGAGGGTGTCTGGTGTTGGAGCAGTAGGTGCTGGATACCCTGCTGCGAGGGAGTCACGCAAAATTCGAGCAGCTCATTTGGGTCAACGAGCGAATCCTTCGGCGGTCGTGCTTTTCTCTTTGCACGGATTTCTCTTCCCTCTGTTTACGGTCTCCGTTCCCTTGTTGGCGGTGCCTTCAATATAACACCACGTCGAACGAAATCGATCTTCTTCTCGCTTTGCTTTCATTTCTAACACGTAATTTCCTGTTTCTGGATGAAAATTAGGGTCGTGGATGATATTAGCGATGCATCGTACGTTATCTACACCAGGAATAATCGCTTAAGGTTCGAAGGTCGATATCAAAACGCAATACGAAATGGAAGAAATATTCCACAGATAAAAGTGTCGACAAAAAAAACCTGCGCTACGGTAGAATGTCTCTTAACGATGGCCGAAAACGTCGAAAAAGGTAGAGTACGAGTGGCCGATAAGGGCTTCATTGAAACGACTATATTCACGGTAACAGAACGCGTTATCGAGCCAGCCTCGAGTATGGCTTCGATCGGCAAACTGAAAACAAAAACCAACGGCGGGCAGCTCGTTGAAAAATACGAGCCCTGATAATCTCGAATACAGAATTGAGGCACGGCAAGAGAGGGTGGAAAACAAAACCGTACAAATACAGAGGTGGAAAACTGACGCTGTAGCCGAAGTAAGTTGAAAGCGAAGAGGAAAAAAAAGCTCGGGTTGGAGGGTAAAAAAAAAAAAGATGAGGTCGTAATACATATCGTCGGCTAGCAGAACGTTGGCGGGATTTATCTGCGACGTTCATGGCCGAATATTTCGACCCTCTTCATCCCCTAGGCTCCCTTTGACCAGAACTCCTACATTCCCAGAGGTCCATACGGGCCTCCGTATCGCTGTTTATTAAATACGTTCTTTTTGAGAGTTCTTGTACGGTGAAATAATCAACGACCACTATAATTTATAATATATTGTACACTCAGGAACTAAATCATCCATGCGGGGTTTGAAACGTAATTTTCAATTTAATACACAGAATGTCCGTTCGTTGAAACGCTGTAGCATATAAATTTTCAATCCAATAAGGCTTCAACTCCACAAGACGTTAGCTCTATCCTGCACCTAGTCCATGTAATGATCAATCATAGCAGATCTAGTGTATATATTCCTAACGGCGCACCTCGCGAAAGTAGATCCCGCGACCGACCGCAAGAGGCGCTGTCCGAACGTAGCAACACAGACGAGATAATATAAGAATGGACGTAACATCTTATGGGACTTGGTGTCCCACAAAAATCACAAAAAATGTTTCCGATATTCTAACGCCCCCGAAGCATGGGACAGAAAATTACATTGCATCTTAGGTCTATCCCTATATCTCGTCTGTGGTAGCAGGTCCGGTGTCTTCTCCTGGTCAGCTGACGCGCGATGCGTGGCTCTGGTTGGTGGGGGAAATGGAATTACGGATGCGACGTGCGTGCCGGTCAGCGGAGAGCGGCATAAGCTATTGGGCGGCCGGCTTTTGAGCGGCCTTGCAAACTGGTTTCCTGCAGGCCGACTCGATTATGCTAATCGCATATGCATGTTAGCATTTGGCTGATCCGATGGCGTGTCCGTTCTCCGTTCACCGGGTCTCTCGGCTGCGTGGCGGTGTATAGGTGTGTGCACGTGTACGATCAGCAGCCCCAAGTCCGCGTACACCACCACCACAAGGAAAACCGAGACGGTCGGGATATATAGCGGCGATCCTTTTCGATGGGGCAGTCCACTCGAAACCTTGATCGCGGCCACCCCTTTAATGCTGACTCGACCTTCCGCCAGCTGGACACCTTCCACCGTGCGTAACGGTATCCCTACTCGTTGATTTCCCTCGACACTGCGAGCTCCTTCGCCGTTCTCCGTTACTCCTCCGTTCATGTTTTAATTTTCGACTTGCCCAGGGAGTGTTGCTGGTCGCCGATAAAGAGTGAACACCTCGAGGCGTGTTCTCCTGTGTTATGAAACTGGATACTCCTATTTTGGTTACCGAACTCCTGGAGTCACCTCCGGTAGCCTTCTTGGTCAACTTGCTCGTAGAATATTCAACCGGTCCTGTTGAACTCGATGTCCTGGTTCCTCGGAGGTTGTACGGGCCTTGTGGAAGATTTAGTGGACTACGTGACGAGAGACCAGTTGATTAAATTGAGTCGCATTTTGCTCACGGGGATAGATGATTGATGTTGAGGTCACAGGAATATTAATTTGGACTTGGTAGAAATGAGAGTCGTTGTTTTAGTTACATATGCTTCGTGTGGCAAAATTACGGAAATATTGAAAGTTTTGGCTAAATAATGTTTAAGGTGCATCCAAGCTCAGCAATTTTTTACTAAACAGCAGATATGTTAGTACTCATGAACGGAACTATTACCCACCAATTAATATATCAATCTTTAATTCAGGATTACTAGTCCTAGTATAATCTATTCTAACATTAACAGTTAGGTGATATTTCAAGAAACATTCAACATCAGAATTACTCCTGTTGGCTCCTTCCACAATTTCCGTGATTGTTCTTTCATTTCAGTTCCTTGCCTCCAGTCTCGCATATTGATTTCACGCCTCGCTTGGTTTACAAGTTCACTATATTTCTTCGAGCAACAATACATCCTCTCAGAGGACCACTTGCGGATAGGTTAGCTCGGCACAATAGCGTCTTGATCATCCATGTTTCCGTGACGATGTCTAAACCCGGGGTTAGTTCGATCCGAGATTGCTCTTCCAGGAACGATTTTGTCTATGCTCACGATGTGCGAAATGCTTGCGGCGGATAACATCGTCGGGCACAACGCATTCCATTCTATTTGTGTGTTGCGTGTTGCGCGGTTTTGTAGATTTATGGGCTCCATCGAGGTGGCGAAGCATCGCGGCAATGAAGGGATGCAACGATAAGACCACGAGTGACTCGCTGTTATCTTGTTCGTATTTAATCGGAGTTCACGGCAATTTGTGCCTATTCCAACCCTCTTCGCCAAGAATTATCGAAATCCTGATGTACTTTGAAATTATTTAGTGGATAAAATTGGGGTCTTGCTGTTTCGCGATTGTTCTAAATTATTTATTTTTTCACAAGACAATATTCCATTTATTCGGCTTCAGATTTAGCTGAAATTGTGATGAAACTGGTGCTTGGGTAATAACAAAGATGACGGACCAGTGTATAAAATTGTGTTTTGAAAATTTTTTAAGACTGTTATAGAAAATTTTTGTAGTTTATTTACTACTTGCTACAAGCGCTATCTTTAAGACGATAAAAAGTACTTGAAAAGTGACCTGAAAGCGAATGACCAGAAAAGAATTCATAGAATAGAAATTCCCTCGATTCCTTCCAGTTATTGTGATTATCAGTGTAGCTGGAAACTGGTAATACATTTTACCCGTTTTAATGAACAATTATCGTTGACTCTCTTGCTCTCTTTCTGTCTCCTTGCTGCCTGAGGCTCGCGGCGTCGCGTTAAAGGGGACGGGGGCGCGCCTGATTTCTAGCGCAGATAAGCGCGCAGCTGAGCAGCTAATTTGCTACAAATAAAGACGGTTATTAGGTAGGAAAACGCCAGATAATTATTCCATTCGTATTGGTCGAGTGAATTGGGTCGTGCTTGCTCGAACCACCGCCGAGGAATTCTCCAGTCGTTACGAGTCACTTCGCCTGAAACGGTCCCGTTGAATGCTCACCGGTTATTACAACGCGGATTTTCAATTAACGGCGCGCAATTAATACGGTTTCATGCAACCAACTATTAACTGCTAATTATTGTAGATCAACGCGATATAGGTGTGCTTGGTAGAATTGATTATGAATATTTATCTTCCCGGTAAGATATTGCTTCGACGCTACTGGCGTCCGAGTCGCTTACACTGTCAGTTCAATCAGGATTTCAGCGATAAAAATATTAAAATATACCGCGTAATCGTTTCCATCGTCGGTAGCTAATATAATCTAACGTTAATGGATGCAACAAATTGCAGATCTGCTGACACCCTAAAAAACAAGGCGATTAAGCTTATGCTAATAGACAGATGTGGTAAATCTGATCGTAAAATTTCTCGTATCAGAGATCTTGCTGTCATTTCAATTTTACATTCAATAAACTTTGCAATTCAGGATATTCTAGAATCAGAATTGCGTCGTTGAATCATATAAGTGTCAACTAATAACGGGCTGAAACGTTTAAACCAACGTTAGCACTGTCTGTCCAAACTTTTCAGCTCCCACCGACGGATAACTAGCATTCTGAAATCCATCTTACGTGAAACAAACGGGCACATTCGATAAAATACGAATAAAAAATGAAATATTCGAAGAATAAATTGTCAGACGCTGACAGTTTTATGTGAAAATGTGCTAAATCTTTATGAAATCTTTGATTCTTCACCATCAAAAATGGCGATTCTAAATTCTCTAAAAGACTGAATGAAAGGTACAGAAAATCCCGTGTCCTCGCAAGGGTCCAGGTGGGAACCAGAATGCGTTCAAGGTCACAGTTTTCTGTTCCTTCCTTTTTTCCTTTTTCTGGGACCTCGGTGCCGTAGGTGGCTCGGTCGAGGGTCCCCATTTTACGGGTTCCTTTAGTTTACGACTGTTTTACGGCGTGCGAACGGCCGGCACGAGCTACGGGTCCCATAAATGTCAAATCTTGCCACCATTTACGAGCCGACAATCTTTAGTGAACCAGCCGGCTGCGATATCGCGCCGTTTATTTAATCGGACCGTTTCATCTGCCTCGTTCGATGGTTCTCGCGCTTCCGAGACATCCATTTACCTACAGCGCGACGGTTTGTTACCTGATTAGCGCCCATTAGTTTATCGCGAGTAACACGGACGCCGTGTTTTAAATAAACAGGTGCCGTTTATGAGCCTTCTGATGCTGTGAGATAGTTTTTCAATTTCATACTTAACTGGCCTGTGCGCTTTTATACGACACTGCAGTTGTTTCGCTTTAATAACTGCATACCATAATTTTTAGTCCTGATCATATTTCGTGTTTAAATTTCACTGTAAATATTGTGTAGTTAATATTAGACATTTTCTGTAAAATGCAAGTTATTATTTTGGAATATGAGGGTTAGCGCAGTGATAGAGCTTGGAATTTTGAAGCCAATGATATTTCTTTCAGCTGCATATGGCCATTAGTTTACGAAGTATTTCATGTTCACTGCCGAGGAACCTTCGAACACTCGTCGAGGATTCACTGTATTACATACTGTATGTATACACCATTGATTGATCGCAGAGTACGAAATAAAAACTGCCTTAATTTTGAATATGGTTAGAAATTTTCAAAATTTTAATAGTTAAAATTATAATTTATAGTTTATTGTTAATTAATAGTTTATTGTTAATTAATTTTGTTAATTTCTTAATTTTCTATTCACTTGTATTTTAAAACACTTTTCTGATTATTATAAAAGGTTATGTAATTGACAATATTACGAAGTTTATTTAATTATAATTAATTGGATTAACAAATAAGCTCTGTGGACTCTCCGAGAACAATAGTTTCATGAAACGGAGCATCAAAGTTTCCTTACGTTACAACAGCGAGCTAGATACGGCCGGTACAAGGGACAAAGAAATCCCCTGGCAGGAGCCATTTTGTTAACTAGAGGCCATCATAGCTGCCTGACGTCACTTCCATATCCAACTATGGCGTCACGTGACGCTCCACCCTGTTTTCAATCACCTTGGCCCCGAACCCACCCAACTGTCAGACACGCTCCACCCCGTTTTTTCCACTTCTTTCGGCTATCGCCCATCGCCATCTGTCGGCAATAACATGAACTTCTTAGACCTTTAAATGGCCAGTTAGTTTATGCCTTTTCCGATCGATGTCACCACCGCGGAAAGACCAACGCTCCGCACCTCGGAGGCCCCATGGTGAAACTGAAATCTACCCAAACGATGAAATCCTAAGGTAACGAGTTTCCACGATTCGCAAGGAAAAGAAAATCTCCATAATATAATTTTCCAAGCGTTTTCATCTACCGGAAACAGCGTTCTGTCAAGAATGAGGTCTACGGTGGGGAAAAACAGGCAAAAACGTTTTCATGCGAAAAACGATGAAACACGGACGTTCCTGATACCACCGAGGCATGACGTTTTACATTCGGTACTGTTTATTACACGGCTCGTCTAGCAGCAATCGCGTTTAATCGCACCAACAGGGAGGCTCTAAGCGCGGCGGCAAAAAAAAGAAGCAAAAAAGAAGAAAGAAGAAGTGGTAGGACGGAAGGAAGGGTTACGAGTTGCACCGATAGAGACGAGAAGGTGGCGTAAGCCTCTATCTCCATCGACGGAGAGAAAAGAACCGAATAAATAAGAGTGGAACATACGTATATACCAAGAGGGAGGGCGACAAGGCTGTATTCGGGTGGAAAAGAATACGGTAAAGGCGAGTCCGTAAAGCGGGAATTGAGTTAAAATCCTGCGAGAGGTAGAATTTATATACGCGTTCCGGGGCTGAGCAAGGGCGGAAGGAGGCCAGGGGTAGAGTATGGAGCGCATGGAATCGCTATCGGCGGCCATTCATCAATCCGGGGAATCAATACGCTGGAATTAATGAAAGCGCCGCGCGAACAGCGAGCTAGCGGCCGGAATGTTAATCGCGATCGTCCCGCGTCCGACCCATTCTCGTGTACAGCAAACTCCCAAGGGCCCCACCTCCACCCGAACCCTTCAACCTGCCACCCTGCCCCACACCCCCTCTCGATCCCTTGTACATCCGCCCCCGCGTCCCTTCCCACACTCTCTACCATCACCAACACGACCACCGTGCTGCCCACAATACCGTCGCACCCGTACATTCTATTCCCTCGTTCCGAACCCGTCTTTTTTTTGTTTACTTTTATCGCCGTCCACGGTGATAGGCGTTCCCCTATTTCTCGTGGAATTTTTTGTTTGCGAAAGGCTATGATATTAATACTTGCGTTACAATTGCGATAATTGAAATTGCGGATGAATTTAACAGTACGGTATATAGTCTTCGGTGCGAAAGAGACTTTAAGGATAAAAGTGGGATTTCGTGGGTCATTGTGCCAATCGGTGCTGAAGTCGAAGGATTGAAATGTAGAATATTTGGCTCCTCTACCGTTAAGGCTCTGGACAAGCCAAAATTATCAGAGGGTGAAATAGGACAGACACTACGGTGGTATAACATTTTTCATAGTGAATGAAGGGAAACTGGAGATTGATTGAAGTTTCTTCGAAATATCTTAAAGTCATCGCTACCTATAGGGGGACGGTTTCAGGGCCAATTTACTGGGCATTATCCCTTCCAACTGTCCTCTGTTCCGTTGAGTAGTATGAAACAATCGGTACACAGACGCGTGCTCCCCGATGCACTGCTACGTAAAGTCAGGCTGCTAACTTTTCAGACCATGTTGTCGTACGCAGCGCAGTCGGTATAGAAGGTACCCAGCTGCGATCGGTAGATCGGGTACGAAAGGTTCGATGCTGCCGGTAAGAGACCGACGCGACTTTAGGGTCTCAAGATTCACACAATGATGAATTTTTCCGTACATATTAAACACAGTATTTTATAACCATTATTAACGCTACGTATTTCGAATTGATCTATAGTTAAATCTCATAATAAAGATTACACTTTTCTGTTCTCTCTTTGACTCTAACGCAACTTACAAATTGTGCATACGTGTTCCTAGTACTTGCTTTGGTCAGAAGCAGGAGAGACAAATAGACTCGTGTGTTTCTAGTTACGCACTAACGAGACGCGCGGAACTCCCGGCGCTGGGTATAACGAAAAAAAAAAATTAGTAGGTCGGGGAGAATCCCGGCGAAGCGTTCAGTAGCCATGCTGCTGAATGGATGGGAATTTTTCCAAATTTAACGATCGTTTAGCCCGCCCACACAGAAGGCCTAAAGCAAGGTTCGGCGTCTGGGCGATGGCCGACACCGTGACGAGCACGTGTGTACCTCGCCTTCTGTCACTCACAGAGTCAAACTCGGTTCTGTTCATTCAGTTCGTCGGGCTAGGATCAGCAAAGGAGAACTTTTGCTGGTATCCGCGCGAAGCTTCGACGCTCCGACCCTCCGTGAACCGCATGGATACACCGAACGTTTGAAACACGAGATTGTTGCTTGATTTTTGTCGTTGAAATTATTATTGACCGTTGCGTCGTTAAACAAGTTGGTGACCAAAGTTGTGTTTCTCGTGTTCACAGGTGCGGCACAACTTCGTTAGCAGGGTGGACAGAGGAACGGAACGTGTCTGGAGCGGCTTGGCGCTTTGAACGAAGGTACCACACCGAAGAAGACGTAGAACACTGATTACCATCTTTCCCCCACCCCCCTCCCCCCCTCGTGTACAAGTTAAACCTCACCCATCCCCGCAAGCCAGAAGGCTTGATAACTCACGGTTCTGTAGTGCTCCAGTTTCTGGTTCTTTCTTTCTGATTCAGTGAGACCAGTGTGATAACAAGAGAATAGCAAAGAGAATTCAATGATACAATAGTGATTCGAGGTGATGGTGGTGTGATAAAGAGAAGAAAAAAAGTGTGTACGCGCGTGTCGCCCGAAAGTGTGTGAGAAGAGAGGAGTTGCGCGAAGAAGAAAAAACCGAAAGCCAAGGAGAATCAAGGAAGTGATATATTATATGTATAAATAGAATTTATATACATATATATATACATATTTAAGAAAAGACAGATATAGACAGAGACAAAGGAGAGAAGAAAACGGTTCGATTATCCGGAGACAGAGGACAACAGTAAGTAACCGACAAAAAAAACGGGCTACGGATCAAGGATTTAAAAAGAAAAAAACGGAGAGCACGCAACAAGACCGAGGTGGCACTAGCAGGTGGGACAGGTGGGACAGTAGCATGAGTTCGTACTTCGCGAATTCGTATATCCCGGACCTGCGTAATGGCGGGGTGGAACACCCGCATCAGCATCAGCAGCACTACGGTGCCGCCGTCCAGGTGCCCCAGCAAACGCAGTCGGGTCAGCAGCAGTCTCAGCAAGCCGGGGATCCATGCGATCCGAGTCTCCTACGGCAAGCAGTGCCTGGCCACCACTATGGAGCAACGGGCAGCCAGCAGGACATGCCTTATCCGAGGTTCCCGCCGTACAATCGGATGGACATGCGGAACGCGACCTATTATCAGCATCAGCAGGAGCACGGGAACATCGACGGCATGGGAGGTTACAGGTCGACGTCCCCGAGCCCCGGTATGGGGCACATGGGGCACACGCCGACCCCAAACGGACATCCGGCAACTCCTATTGTCTACGCGAGTTGCAAGCTTCAAGCGGCCGCGGTCGATCATCAGGGTAGCGTGCTCGATGGACCGGACAGCCCGCCGCTGGTCGAGCCCCAGATGCATCATCAGATGCACACGCAGCATCCTCACATGCAGCCGCAGCAGGCTCAGCATCAGCAGCCGCCGCAGCAGCAGCACCAACATCTACAGGCGCAGCAGCAGCACATGATGTACCAACAGCAACAGCAGCCACAAGCGGCGACGCAACAGACCCAAGCCGGCATGCATCCGCAGCAACAGCAGCAAGCACAGCAACACCAAGGGGTGGTCACGTCGCCGCTTAGTCAGCAACAACAGGGCGCTCCTCAAGGCGCGGCTAGTGCCAACCTGCCGAGTCCGCTTTATCCGTGGATGAGAAGTCAATTCGGTAAGCTTCGATGGAATCTCTCATCTTTTTGTTTTTTTTTTTTTTTAGATACGAAAAGATGTATGTGTCCCATTTTCGTCTAGGTGAAACTTAGCGAGGAATAGAATTCTTGAGGACCATTAGAAATCGACGGTTTCAAAAAGACCAATTGGAAATGATTATCGACACGAGCTAATAGGGCCATTTAGATGAGGCTATAACCGAAAACCGGTTTTCTCTTCCCACGGGGATTAATTTAATTGAATTCGAAACGAAGTAACCTAATATCTGTTATCTCCGTAAATGTTACCGGCGATATCACCAATCGCCGTTAAGTGAGTTATCAAAACAGAATATTTACATAAATTCAGAAGATATAGAAAGTAAAGCGGCGGTACAAGATGAGAGGAAGCAATCGAATGAATTTTCCATTAACATTCAGGTTCCACCCGGAAGATATCCAATTTGCATAGTAAAAAATCCTCGTATCATCGGGATAAGAAATATAAAAAAAGAAAAAAATGGGGAAGAGGAATTTTGTATTCGCGAGCATAGATACGTCGTGGGTACACGTGATGCGGTTCTCGAAAATAGGCTCAAGGCTTCCGCCGCGTGACCAAAAGGTTTCGGTAGAAAGCAAGGTTTCTCGAGAGGACGCCAGGTAGCCGGAGCCGCTTTCAGATTTATGCAACAGTAGGTAAAACTAGACCACATTTGTACGGTTCGCAAGCTAAGATTGGCATAATGTCTCCAGTTTCTAGGTATACCGACGTCCGGAGTTATTTATTGCCCTGACCTTTTAGCCCGGTAGTTTCACCACACGTACAACCGTGGTGTAGGCCCCCCCATAAAAGTTCTCTTGCTGGCCGAGTCCGCCGTTGGCTCCACACGTTGGCAGAGCCTCGGCTGCTCATCCACTTTTATTCCCATGATAACATGGTCGGTTGTTTCCGTTCGTTGTTAAACTAGTTCACTTGTTTTCACCTTCGCGTGTATCCAGAATTTCGTGGTACATACGTCATCTGTCGTCGTGTGAAAACAAATTTAATTCAAGGAGACCAGAGCGTCGATGGGTTACACTTCCAGCAAGTCGTTAAATCCTTTTGATTGTTATTAACTTGGACGCAACACTCAAGGACACTGGTAGGCCACCTGCTTCTTGAAATACGACGGGGTTATACGATGGAAAAGGTTCACCGAAATGTTCTCGAGAGGCCCGTCACTGTAAAGAATCGCGGAGGGGTAATTCTAGTGTAACGAGTTGGAAATTTATGACGGCAATAACGAAGTGATAATGGCCGTCCCCCCTTAACTCGGAGGTATCTGTCCCGGGTTAGGTAAGAGCACAGGTTTCAGCACCCCGCTGCGTTTGCTTTTATTTTCTTCCGCTTCCTCCTCGTGCCCCAAAGCCGAAGAAATAGCTGGAAAAGGTTAGATTCGATGTTGCGAACGTTTGGCGATCCTCTTGCGTTGGTACTACCCTTCAGTTGTACGATGAACTTCGAGGTGACAAGTGGTACTCGCGTCTCTAAATCGAAATAAAGTCACATACAAGTGTAGCCATATGTTTTGTTGACTCCGTAAAGTTGTGCATTCAAGAAACTGTGTATTTTCCACATAAGTTAATTTACAATATTTCTCTTTCGTAAATTTTTCGAACTAAAGCATGCGAGCCGTGTAACCAATAAGGTAGTCATTTAGAGAACGGGAATGATTCACCTTATATCTTGTTGCTTTTGTTTAAATAACGAGTTCTCTCAAGACCATCTCTCGGTCTGACTTGGAAGCTACAGCCAGGCTCCCTGATTCGTCGATAAAAGGTCTGGTTCGTACTTTCCTGCCAGTCAAAGGAAGAAAGAGGATCGAGTGCCTGAATCTGCTCACAGATGTCGGCACACTGAGGTCTTTTCTCGCATCATCAAACAACGTACGTGTATATCCCTGTGGTTGAGCCGAATGTATCGATTTTTCTCAGATTCATGACCCTCCATATAGAGATGTAAACTAAGAAAATTCCTTTTTTTTGTACCCAACGTTTTCAATCTTCTTAATACTCATATCTAATAGGGAATCTCCAGCAATTCAAGATCAATAAATTTCCTGATACAGTTTCTTGCCTCTAGGTCGTATAATTTACACCTTTGTATCTCTGCTAGAACAGCCGAAATAGGTGTAATCGAACCAACTATTCAGTTCCAGTTAACATCCACTCGACCTGTCGTCGATATTCGTTCGATTCTCGCGATTTCCTTGGACAATTCGCCGACGTGTTCACTCGTTTAGGAGTGTGTCTATACTGTCTATTAGTTCGCGGCTCGATCCCATTACCCTTACAGGGGCTACCAATCATGATAAACTTCATATCAATTTATCTGCCTATCCATTTCAGGCCGTGGTTGCCCCGCTTCTTTCCACGTTGCAAAACACCAGCTGAGCTAAGCGCGCTATAAGCAGGACTTCCCATGAATAATGCATGGCTCAATTTTATAGATGCAGGTGCTCCCCGGGGGCATTTGCCCGGTGAAACCCGCCGAGATTCCCTGGCACCTTTTGCGGGACATTTGCGTTACACAGGTTAGGAAATTCCGGCATAGTTGGCTTGGCCCGCGAAACGTCTCGGCATTTCGAGTGCGCATCGGTTGTGGTCGTTTACTGCCGTACGTCACGAAACGCTGCTCCTCGTGAACGTGAGCTGCCTCTAATGTCGTGAGACCTGCTCTGCCGGCTCCACGGATCCGCCATTATCGGCGCCGACGGTTTTGCGTTAAATGGCCACTTGTCCGGTCACGTGACATTTGTCGATTTGAGTTTTATGGGTTCGTTTGGTGTCTCTACTGGCAATCGAATTGTCACTGTATTTGTCGTCGGTGGAGTTTCTCGTCTAGTGTTCTTAACTGGTTCTTTAAAATTAGCTTTTAAGAACAATTCCAGTAATTATAAAAATAACGCTCGTTACGAGAATTGATAACCACCATCTGCGAACAGGAATCCATGCGAATCGCCTACACTTCTAACGGGAATATTCGCATTAGCACAATTTATATGTTCGTATCAAACACTATCAGTTGCACTATCGCGGAAGATTAATGTTTCCGGATACGAATCATGTCCCCGTGGAAAATAATTCAACGGAAAGAACACGATTCGAGTTTCGCGGATGCACCGACACTTACCTTTGTTGCATTTTTGTTCTCCGATGTAATTGTTCCTTGTCATTTGTATCTTGCGTTCACGATCGACACTAACACTCGGTTTCTTAGCATTCTTTGTTTTAATCGATCCGCCAAGCAGATTTATTTTTACTTCGGTATGAATGAATCCCGGAGACGCGTCTCCATCGCCAGTGAGCCTTCCAGAGCCGTGATCAAGCTAATTAGTTTGATAGAGGGAAGCGCCAAAATTATCTCTCACGCCGACGTAACTTGTAGCTTCGTCCAACGGTAATTACGAAGTAAAAAAGAAGAACCTCAAGACGAGGCATACGTTATCTCGCATGCGCATATCATCCGACGCGCATTATCGTAGGAAAAAGTGCAATATTTCTCGTAGCCAGGATGCATGAAACGCCATCGCGCATTAACATGAAAAGCAAAGCCCACGGTGAGCTAATAATTCAAACATGTTCGGACACCATGACGCGACGGTACAGAAAATTCTTCCTGATTCTAGATAGATAGACGTTGACGAGCCGAATCGTTCGCGATCTTTTCATTTTCGGGGAACGAAATTAAATTACATCGATTCCTAAGGATGCTCTCTCCTCCATGTGCTCGTTGATATCGAATCGTTCGATCCACAATCACGACCGGTAGGAAGAGAGAACCCATCGACACCGGCGATGCTTTTAATGTGCAAGATAATTGCGATCCTCTTGCCCGAAAAGATTTATGATATCGAGTTCCCCCAACCCGTCCTCTCTTCCCCTCCACTTCTCCGGCAAATAAGCATGCGCCGTTGCAGTTACATAGGTGTGAGGCTTCCGTTATTGCCGTACACGTGTACGTGCACCAGCGCCGCGGTTTCTTATGTGAATCCTGGGTGCACGAACACGAATCCTCGACGGATATATACGCTGAGAGAACGAACGCGGCAAAAACAGCGCGTTACCACTGAATTAATCGCGCGAATATCTACGTAAATGGCCAATAACCCGTGGCACGTAATGAGGAATTAAAGGTGGGCCTCCTCGCTGCTGCGCCCAGCCTGCTATACTTTCCTCCCCCTTCCCCCCCTTTTTTTCTTCGCCATACCTCGATTAATTGGGGGAACGGATTTATGGAGTGGATACCATTCGCTGGATGAACGAACTTCACGTGTCTTGTATCACGTGGGCGGGTTTATTTGCCAAAAAGAACTCGTTATTACCGTGGGCCTATCTGGATTTCGCTTCTGCAGGTTGGACTCATTTGTTCTGCTGGGCATCGAAACGACCGGCACTTCTCTCGTTATGAATTCCTATGGTTCTTCGTGTTGTAAGCTCCGTTTGGTGCTTAGTTGCTGAATACATTGACAACCCATTCAAAAGTTTATCAAAACTCTTAAGAACCGAGCTAGTATTACACCAAACTATGAACTTATACAGTCAATAGTGTATCAATCAGTAATAGCCATAGTATCAGTTACAATAGTAAAAGTTAGTAACAAGTCAGCAATTAGTATTTAGAATAATATACGTAAACTCTTTAATCCAATCGTGCGATCGCTGAAATGCATCCCGTTCGATACCTGGAACCTTCGTCTCCGGCCAAAAATGCCCAGATGCCATGCGGCGGACAGGAACAATTTTAACCCCACGGGCGAATTAGCCGGGGTCGCGGGGATCAAGATTCTCATCTCGAAATGCGTTTCGTTCTAGTCTGCATTGCCAGACACGAGATTGGTGTCCGTAACGATGGCGGCCTCGTGAGATATTCAAAAAGAGGATGGAGCCCAGAGGGCCAGGGAAAGGAGGAGCGTCGAGGAAACGGACGTGAGAGCGAACGAGAGAAACCGAAACTGTGCTCTGGGGGAGGAGGCGGAGGAGGGTGAGAAGGAGAAAGAGAGGAAGTCGACAGTGGGGAGGGCGTAGGGACGGGATGACGATGATGGATCGGTCCACAGAAATCCTATGTCCGTTTGCTTTTTGGGCCGCCGCCATGAACTCCCGAGACAACCATGGAGGATACGGGGCGGATGGGATATGGGTTTCTGCTAGACCCGTGCATATAAATTAAACCTCGAAATTGGGGGAAATTGGAGTGAAAGTGAGAAGACTGAGAGGGAGTTCGTTAGGTGAACAGATTAGGCGTTTCCGAGAGCATCTAGATAAACAAGAAAAGAACGCTTGAAACACGATTGCTGAGAAAGTTCAGCTCAGGGTAAAATAAGTGATGGATATGGGTGCAAATGCGTTCATTATGGCCAGTTTCCTGGCACTTGAGCATATTGACTTAGATCCACGATCATATTTGATTTCTACGTTATCTTGCTCGTTTCCTCCGAATTTTCATCATCTGGCAAGTACACACATACGTACGCGTCGGTAAGACGTGTTCTACGGCCAATTAGCAATTGCAGACGGTCATTTCTCACAGAGATCCTCCTACATGTCGAAACAAGCAGGTGTAAATGAAAAGGGACGATCGCGGATAAAGTAGGACATCGGATAAGCCAACTGATATCTCCTATACAAATGCATATGTCGTGCCGGGCCATTCTCGCCGCTCATTATCTCAACCTTCCGGCGCTCCTCTGGGCGGCTTTCAGACTCCGTCTCCCTTGTTCGGGTTGTCTGCCCGTCTGGCCGAAAGACAAAAAAAAAAGAAGGTGAAGGAGAAGAGAGGAAGGCCTCCTATCAGATATTCTCTGGTCTCCTTGGGGGCTTCTAAGTCCCCTCTATGAGTGTCGGTCCGCTTGACGTTCTTCTTACTCCGCGTTTTCTTGGCGGCGACTTCTGTTGAATTCCTTTTTCTGTCGTCCTCTACGGGTTCGGCCCAGGTGGCTGTTCCACGCTTAGGACATATCCACTTCGGCGTACTATATGTATATATATATATATATATATATATATATATATATATATATATATATATACATATATATATATATACCTATATACAGTTCCCACGACGAGAATAATTGTGGCCAGCTGCTAGTTTACCGGGAACCGAACGAGAAAGACGTTGTTCCAATTGGTTCAATGACTCTGGTCCATTCGCCGTGTCGCATTCTTCATAAGTTTCCGAGTGTGCTCGCATACCAACGGGCCTCCGGAGCCGGATCATCATTTTTTTTCGATCCGAAGATTCAGGAAGTTCGCAAAGTCCGGTATGCGACCCCCGTTTTACAAGAACGCATAAACAACCGACGAAATTCCTGAACGAAGGTTATCTTGTCGGCGTGGCGCGACCTCTACGCGGAGGGGCCCTACGGTCTCTCTCCGGTTCGTGGTTTCGAGCAAAAACCGAGGGGTCCTTCGTGGCGAAGAAAGTTCAACGAAAACAACGTGACGTAAAGCAGCCTAGGACGGAAATACAAAAAGCAAGACGGATAGCCAAGCTTAAAATATATGGTGGCTCAGACGGATGCGGACGGGGAACTGGAGGAAGTTCGATCACGTGTTCGGGATTAAAGGGATGCCAACCGAAATGTTTCGACGTATACTCGATTCGACGTTATTCCGTTAGACCGGGGACTTCGCGCGCTTGGATCTTTATGCGGACAGGTGTTAAAATTATCGTCTTCTTTGTTCGTGACAACAGTACCGTAGGACGGAGTCCCCCATCAGAAACACCTGAATCCCCGAAATATCCATTCGCAGACGTTCTCCAAGGCGGGTTCACCCGGATTCCTCGCGATTAATCTGAACCTCTGTCAGCAGCATCTCCCGGTCATATAATCCCCGAGACCAGGGCCCTGTGTGGGCCAGAAAGACGGCAGGGGGAGGGCGGGCGATAAAATTAATGGGATATCTAGGGTATCTAATCGAAGAGCATTTTCAAGGCCTGGCCTTAAGGTGCCCACGTAAAGCTTAGCTTAATTGGGCAGCGAGCGGTGGCCGCGCCTTATTAGCGGGTTACAACATCCGGGGCCTAGGCTGTTCTCATCTGAAAAGTCCTGCGTGTGTATCCTGCGGCGGGTCTCGAAAGACCAGTCTCGGCTGGCGGAGAAGCGGAGCAACTAGCCTATAATAAGCCGTACGGTTGTGTACGTTCTGTTCTGTTCCGTTCCTTCATGCTGCGCCAGTGAAGGCAGACCCATAAATCTCTCGGGCATACTCCAGGGGACATTTGATCCTTGCGTAACCCAACGCCGTTAATTTATTGCCCCGCGTTTAAAGTCACCTCCGTCCGCGAGCGAGAGCAGCGGTAACACTGGCATCAGAACGCCGGTTCAACTTTAACACGCCCTGCATATTTCCCGCCGATCGATCCTTCGAACGGAAGAAGATGAGAAAAAAAAGGGAAACAAGTTGATCCCCCTCTCTAGGCTGCAACGTTCCCAAAAAGGCGCTTTATTTTTCTGGGACGATTGCCGAAACACGCAGACTGTCGCCACCAACTACATCGGCGACGTTATTTCAGCTGTCCCCGGACGTTTCCTCGCGTCTTTGGTTAGCGGTCAACGGAACACAAAATCTCTCACATCCCCTTGCCTAGCTGCGCCTGTGTTTCCCACGACGTGTTCGCACGATGAAAACACCATTAAATTCTTTCCTGCCCGTGAGCCTGCACGCGCTCCGGTGATTAATTTGCCGGAGATCACGCGCGCGGATAACGCTTTCGCACCGTCTCAAGGACCCTCGTGCGCCTAGGATCTAAACTAATATTGCTCCCTCGGTATTCGCGCCGCGGCGCCTTGCTTTGGTAGAAAAAAAAACGACGTTAATACATTCCTGTTGACTTGCAGTGAACTTTCATTCGAGCAAGCTGAATTCTTGCACGTTATACTTGACACTTCGGCACGTTTGACAACGGATTGCTCACTGATATGGCACTATTCTGGTTCAATTATGCTCTTCACTTAGTCACTTGTTCACTATACGTACGCACCATTTCACTATTGCCACGAGGACTTCACTAATAGACTTAATTCCTTGATAAGTCTAAGTTTCTTGTTTTTCAATGAACTCGAAGTCCCCTTCAATCCCTGGCTCGCGTTCTCCGTATCCATATAATCGCATGCGATCATTTTCCGCGGGTTTCGCTATTATGGTCGCCTTATCGAGCGGAGAACTCCCCCTTAATTGAGCTCGCATGCTTGCGTTAGCGAGACAAAAAAAAAACGTTGATTGTCGAATGTCTAATTCTGCGGGCAAGCGAGGTTAATCAAGATTCGTGTCGCGCCAATGGAATCGATCGACTTCGAGTAAGAACGCTGCATATTTAAACGGGGAGGATATTGCCAATATTCTTCGGCTACCTTGTTATTAGGATAATAGTCACTCAAGGGGGAGTTATCGTGGAAGGTACATTCTTAAACGCCCGAGGTGTCCGGACGATATACCTCTGTCGACGATTTAGTACAGATTCAGTCTCGGGAAAATTTATCGAGTTCCCTTATCTCGTATTACTTTAGAAATTGGAACACTTTTATGGTTCATCCGTTGTCTGAACAATTAAACAAGCCTATGGTCTAAAACTGGTACGTTCTTCCGATATTATCTTCGTTCTCCGTATGACAAACGAACTTTAATAAGTAGCAGTCGCGTTTACCAGTACCGGGAATCAGTCAATGACTGCTTTTAAGACGCCATCTTTATCACGAACCCCTTTTGACCAGGTCGCCTGGCAGTTACTTGGATGATTCGGAGCCACGACTCGCTGTTTCCAGCCTTATGGTACACGATACATACGTAAATCCGTCGTTTGTAAATCCTTTATAATCAGGTAATAAGGCTGTTATCGATAAAGAGGCATAAACTAATCGGTGCATGGTGGCTGGAGCGTGGCTCGTGGCCGTTTCATTATTCCGTGAACGCTTTGATGATCTTCTGGGTCAGAATGTAGACCATCTCTTCAAGAGGCACCTTCATTAACTGTCTGACGAATGAACATTAATAAGTCGCGTTTCCAAGTGGAAGCTCGCGCGAGAGTCGTCAGTCCCTTTGATGAACCTCGGGGATCTATGTTTATCTCGAGTATCCTTTGATTGGCTGACGCGAAGACTAGCTGTGTCGGAAACATGGTGGACCTATTTTGGTTTTGATCGATCGCACTTTGTAACTCGAAACGACGCACGCTTATAGAACAATCAACATTCTAAGAAGCTCTAATAAACTTCCAAAAAGGTTTAACATTCAGTTGGTTATTTATTTCAATGTGTGGTACAATCAAAGACTAGACAAAAATTCTACAATTCTTACGGAGAAGCAAATATCTGTTAATACGCTCGCTGCCATGTTTAACCCTTTAACGCCCAGACTTTTAAACCGTTATTTAATTATCAGCCTGATATACAATAAACATTGTATGTTGTTATTTTGAAGTCGAAAATATCGATATTAAACAGACCTATCTTTTTTTGTTTATTTTCGGAAGCCATACTTGAATTTCTCAACAGAAAACGTGGAAATCTACTTTACATCAGTGAAACTACGAATTCTTGCTGACAAAACTTACATACTAACCGGTGACAGAATTTGACACACTTCTAAAATGAATGTTGTACCAGTGTAACACTGGGCGTTAAAGGGTTAACAAATAAATAAAGTACCATATACATATTTAACATGTAGAAAATGGAGGACCGAGTAAACGGTCAGTAGAAGCTGGCCGAATCGTTAAAACTTATAAGTAAAGATGCTAGAAGATTGGTATGTTGTTAATTTGAGACTGTAGCCCGAGGGAGGAGGGTACAAGAGGGCATCTTCCCAGAGTTTCTCTCTCTCTCTCTTCCTCAGACCACCGTCTCTTCGTCCGTTCGAGCGACGCGGAACCCTCCAAGAATTCTCTCCCTCTCTCTCGCCGGAGGAGAGTCGCCATCCGTCTTCATCGGCCGACAGCACGACGGGCGGCGTTTGCCTCGAATGCTCACCAAGGAGTTTTCTTCTTCTTATCCTCCTCCTTCTCTTCCTCCACCTCCAACTCCGTTCTCTTGCCGCGCATCCCTTCTGCCCTCCTCCCCCCGTCCTTTCTTTTTTCCCTCCCTCGTATACCACGCTGAAATATTCTCGTTTTGCCCTCTTGTGCTCGTGTGGCAAGAGCTCTAACCTAACCCTTTCGAGATTATGCTCGGCCGAGACACGAGAGACTGCTCACGCATACTCGCGTATCTGGCCAGCTGGTTGTCTCTCTTTCTGTTTCTCTCTGTCCGCTAGCCAGGCTTCTTCTCCGTTTCCCTTGCACCCTCGCCCGAGCCACAATTAATATTCTTGTTCGGGATTCGTGTACCGCCACACCGAGCGCAGATCATGTCACGGATATCTGTAAGGTATCTATCATACGCGGAACTGCGCCTACGAAGCCTGGCCTTCGAGGCTTTTTCTTCGCCGGACAGGGCATTTTTGTTTTCGACCGACCCCCATGTAAAAACATCACCGCGTGCCGAAGCAGGTTGCCACGGCGTTCATTAAATATCCCGGATAGCGGGTTAAACTGCTCGCCTCGAGAAAGCGGCTAACGAAGCGGCCACTTCTGGCCCTCCTTATTGCTTTCGATATTTCGGTGGAAAATGGACTGCGGATGAATTGGAAACGGAAAGACGTATGAACAGTTTCTTGACAATTTCAAATAGAATTGCCTCTATTTGGTGTTGTGGATTTTGGGATATTGGGTCGGGGTATGTTGGGACGGGATGTGGTTGCAACAATGGTTGAGGGTCTTATGTTGGAGGTACCTTTTTGAAGGTTCTTTCGAAATGATAGAATACAACTCTTGATTGCTATTAATGAGCGTAATATCAAATGGTACATCTAAGTGAAACTTCAAAGTCAAATATAACAGAGTACCAAAGTGAAGCTACCATGTTCATCTTTTATAAAGATTCCTTAGGGTTGTTAAATTTTCTAACGTGGAACCTTGATCTATTCTAAATTGCATGTAACTTCAACTTACAAAAAAACAATCTGTAAAAACGCAAAACTAACGAGTACCATTGGTTCTCCGTGTTTCAGAGAGGAAACGAGGACGGCAAACGTACACCCGATACCAAACCCTAGAGCTGGAGAAGGAGTTCCACTTCAACAGATACCTAACCAGGCGGCGACGCATCGAAATCGCGCACGCGTTGTGCCTGACGGAACGGCAAATAAAAATCTGGTTCCAAAACAGACGGATGAAGTGGAAGAAGGAGAACAAGACGAAGGGCGAGCCAGGCTCGGGCGACGGCGACACCGAGATCTCGCCGCAAACGTCGCCGCAGGGTTGAGAGAGCCCCGGAGGAGTGGAACTTCCAAAGAGGTCTCATCTCTCTCAGGGTCGTTAATACCTTGTTTCCAGCACTACCTCCTCCCCCCACCCCC